>NC_038248.2:29238438-29239259 GCF_000004515.6 Glycine max | reverse complement strand
TCTGTAAGACGAAAAAGCCTGATAGCACGCAGAGACTAACGTCGTCTTCTGCGCCCTTCGTCAATCGCGGCCGACAAAGCCCGTTGACACGCGGAGATTTACGTCATCTTCCGCGCTCACAAGATCTGTCACACTGACATTTGAGTCACGCTGACGGGCGGAAACACCCGAGTGGTTATCCGTATAAACATTCTTTTTTGCTGTCTGTAAGACGAATATCCTGATAGCACGCAGAGACTAACGTCGTCTTCTGCGCCCTTCGTCAATCGCGACCGACAAGCCCGTTGACACGCGTAGATTTACGTCATCTTCCGCGCTCACAAGTTCTGTCATACTGATATTTGAGTCACGCTGACGGGCGGAAATACCCGAGTGGTTATCCGTATAAACATTCTTTTTTGCTGTCTGTAAGACGAAAAGCCTGATAGCACGCAGAGACTAACGTCGTCTTCTGCGCCCTTCGTCAATCGCGACCGACAAGCCCGTTGACACGCGTAGATTTACGTCATCTTCCGCGCTCACAAGTTCTGTCATACTCACATTTGAGTCACGCTGACGGGCGGAAATACCCGAGAGGTTATCCGTATAAACATTCTTTTTTGCTGTCTGTAAGACGAGAAGCCTGATAGCACGCAGAGACTAACGTCGTCTTCTGCGCCCTTCGTCAATGCGCGAGCCGACAAGCCTCGTTGACACGCGGAGATTTACGTCATCTTACGCGCTCACAAGATCTGTCATACTGACATTTGAGTCACGTAGACGGGGGGAAATCACCCGAGTGGTTATCCGTATAAACATTCTTTTTTGGTGTCTGTAAGACG
>NC_038248.2:29236865-29237935 GCF_000004515.6 Glycine max | reverse complement strand
GCGCTCACAAGATCTGTCATACTGACATTTGAGGTCACGCAGCCGGGCGGGAAATACCCTAAGTGGTTATCCGTAATAAACATTCTTTTTTGACTGTCTGTAAGACAAAAGTCCTGATAGCACGCAGAGACTAAACGTCGTCATCTGCGCCCTTCATCAATCGCGGCCGACAAGGCCCTTGACACACGGAGATTTACGTCATCTTCCGCGCTCACAAGATCTGTCATACTGACATTTGAGTCACGCTGGCGGGGGGAAATACCCGAGTGGTTATCCGTATAAACATTCTTTTTTGCTGTCTGTAAGACGAAAAGCCTGATAGCACGCAGAGACTAACGTCGTCGTTGTGTGCCCTTCGTCAATCGCGGCCGACAAGCCCGTTGACACGCGGAGATTTACGTCATCTTCCGCGCTCACAAGATCTGTCACACTGACATTTGAGTCACGCTGACGGGCGGAAACACCCGAGTGGTTATCCGTATAAACATTCTTTTTTGCTGTCTGTAAGACGAAAAGCCTGATAGCACGCAGAGACTAACGTCGTCTTCTGCGCCCTTCGTCAATCGCGGCCGACAAGCCCGTTGACACGCGTAGATTTACGTCATCTTCCGCGCTCACAAGTTCTGATAGCACGCAGAGACTAACGTCGTCTTATGCGCCCTTCGTCAATCGCGGCCGACAAGCCCGTTGACACACGGAGATTTACGTCATCTTCCGCGCTCACAAGATCTGTCATACTGATATTTGAGTCACGCTGACGGGCGGAAATACCCGAGAGGTTATCCGTATAAACATTCTTTTTTGCTGTCTGTAAGACGAAAAGCCTGATAGCACGCAGAGACTAACGTTGTCTTCTGCGCCCTTCGTCAATCGCGGCCGACAAGCCCGTTGACACGCGGAGATTTACGTCATCTTCCGCGCTCACAAGATCTGTCACACTGACATTGAGTCACGCTGACGGGCGGAAACACCCGAGTGGTTATCCGTATAAACATTCGTTTTTGCTGTCTGTAAGACGAAAATCCTGATAGCACGCAGAGACTAACGTCGTTCTTCTGCGGCCTTTCGTC
>NC_038248.2:29234547-29236195 GCF_000004515.6 Glycine max | reverse complement strand
TGTCATACTGACATTTAAGTCACGCTGACGGGCAGAAATACCCGAGTGGTTATCCGTATAAACATTCTTTTTTGCTGTCTGTAAGACGAAAAGCCTGATAGCACGCAGAGACTAACGTCGTCTTCTGCGCCCTTCGTCAATCGCGGCCGACAAGCCCGTTGACACGCGGAGATTTACGTCATCTTCCGCGCTCACAAGATCTGTCATACTCACATTTGAGTCACGCTGACGGGCGGAAACTACCGAGTGGTTATCCGTATAAACATTCGTTTTTGCTGTCTGTAAGACGAAAATCCTGATAGCACGCAGAGACTAACGTCGTCTTCTGCGCCCTTCGTCAATCGCGGCCGACAAGCCCGTTGACACACGGAGATTTACGTCATCTTCCGCGCTCACAAGATCTGTCATACTGACATTTGAGTCACGCTGACGGGGGGAAATACCCGAGTGGTTATCCGTATAAACATTCTTTTTTGCTGTCTGTAAGACGAAAAGCCTGATAGCACGCAGAGACTAACGTCGTCTTCTGCGCCCTTCGTCAATCGCGGCCGACAAGCCCGTTGACACGCGGAGATTTACGTCATCTTCCGCGCTAACAAGATCTGTCACACTGACATTTGAGTCACGCTGACGGGCGGAAACACCCGAGTGGTTATCCGTATAAACATTCTTTTTTGCGGTCTGTAAGACGAAAAGCCTGATAGCACGCAGAGACTAACGTCGTCTTCTGCGCCCTTCGTCAATAGCGGGCCGACAAGACCCGTTGACACGCGTAGATTTACGTCATTTTCCGCGCTCACAAGTTCTGATAGCACGCAGAGACTAACGTCGTCTTATGCGCCCTTCGTCAATCGCGGCCGACAAGCCCGTTGACCCGCGGAGATTTACGTCATCTTCCGCGCTCACAAGATCTGTCATACTGACATTTGAGTCACGCAGACGGGGGGAAATACCCTAGTGGTTATCCGTATAAACATTCTTTTTTGCTGTCTGTAAGACGAAAGTCCTGATAGCATGCAGAGACTAACGTCGTCTTCTGCGCCCTTCGTCAATCGCGGCCGACAAGCCCGTTGACACGCGGAGATTTACGTCATCTTCCGCCATCACAAGATCTGTCACAGTGACATTTGAGTCACGCTGACGGGCGGAAATACCCGAGTGGTTATCCGTACAAATATTCTTTTTTGATGTCTGTAAGACGAAAAGCCTGATAGCACGCAGAGACTAACGTCGTCTTCTGCGCCCTTTGTCAATCGTGGCCGACAAGCCCGTTGACACGCGGAGATTTACGTCATCTTCCGCGCTCACAAGATCTGTCATACAGACATTTGAGTCACGCTGACGGGCGGAAATACCCGAGTGGTTATCCGTAAAAACATTGTTTTTTGCTGTCTGTAAGACGAAAATCCTGATAGCACGCAGAGACTAACGTCGTCTTCTGCGCCCTTCGTCAATCGCGGCCGACAAGCCCGATGACACGCGGAGATTTACGTCATCTTCCGTGCTCACAAGATCTCTGATACTGATATTTGAGTCACGCTGACGGGCGGAAATACCCGAGTGGTTATCCGTATAAACATTCTTTTTTGCTGTCTGTAAGATGAAAAGCCGGATAGCATGCTGAGACTAACGTCGTCTTCTGCGCCTT
>NC_038248.2:29230742-29232625 GCF_000004515.6 Glycine max | reverse complement strand
GTGGTTATCCGTATAAACATTCTTTTTTGCTGTCTGTAAGAGAAAAAGCCTGATAGCACGCAGAGACTAACGTCGTCTTCTGCGCCCTTCGTCAATCGCGGCCGACAAGCCCGTTGACACGCGGAGATTTACGTCATCTTCCGCGCTCACAAGATCTGTCACACTGACATTTGAGTCACGCGGACGGGCGGAAACACCCGAGTGGTTATCCGTATAAACATTCGTTTTTGCTGTCTGTAAGACGAATATCCTGATAGCACGCAGAGACTAACGTCGTCTTCTGCGCCCTTCATCAATCGCGGCCGACAAGCCCGTTGACACACGGAGATTTACGTCATCTTCCGCGCTCACAAGATCTGTCATACTGACATTTGAGTCACGCTGACGGGGGGAAATACCCGAGTGGTTATCCGTATAAACATTCTTTTTTGCTGTCTGTAAGACGAAAAGCCTGATAGCACGCAGAGACTAACGTCGTCTTCTGCGCCCTTCGTCAATCGCGGCCGACAAGCCCGTTGACACGCGGAGATTTACGTCATCTTCCGCGCTCACAAGATCTGTCACACTGACATTTGAGTCACGCTGACGGGCGGAAACACCCGAGTGGTTATCCGTATAAACATTCTTTTTTGCTGTCTGTAAGACGAAAAGCCTGATAGCACGCAGAGACTAACGTCGTCTTCTGCGCCCTTCGTCAATCGCGGCCGACAAGCCCGTTGACACGCGTAGATTTACGTCATCTTCCGCGCTCACAAGTTCTGATAGCACGCAGAGACTAACGTCGTCTTATGCGCCCTTCGTCAATCGCGGCCGACAAGCCCGTTGACCCGCGGAGATTTACGTCATCTTCCGCGCTCACAAGATCTGTCATACTGACATTTGAGTCACGCAGACGGGGGGAAATACCCTAGTGGTTATCCGTATAAACATTCTTATTTGCTGTCTGTAAGACGAAAATCCTGATAGCACGCAGAGACTAACGTCGTCTTCTGCGCCCTTCATCAATCGCGGCCGACAAGCCCGTTGACACACGGAGATTTACGTCATCTTCCGCGCTCACAAGATCTGTCATACTGACATTTGAGTCACGCAAACGGGGGGAAATACCCGAGTGGTTATCCGTATAAACATTCATTTTTGCTGTCTGTAAGACGAATATCCTGATAGCCACGCAGAGACTAACGTCGTCTTTGCGCCTTTCATCAATCGCGGCCGACAAGCCCGTTGACACACGGAGATTACGTCATCTTCCGCGCTCACAAGATTTGTCATACTGACATTTGAGTCACGCTGGCGGGGGGAAATACCCGAGTGGTTATCCGTATAAACATTCTTTTTTGCTGTCTGTAAGACGAAAAGCCTGATAGCACGCAGAGACTAACGTCGTCTTCTGCGCCATTCGTCAATCGCGGCCGACAAGCCCGTTGACACGCAGAGAATTACGTCATCTTCCGCGCTCACAAGATCTGTCATACAGACATCTGAGTCACGCTGACGGGCGGAAATACCCGAGTGGTTATCCGTAAAAACATTGTTTTTTGCTGTCTGTAAGACGAAAATCCTGATCGCACGCAGAGACTAACGTCGTCTTCTGCGCCCTTCGTCAATCGCGGCCGACAAGCCCGATGACACGCGGAGATTTACGTCATCTTCCGTGCTCACAAGATCCCTGATACTGATATTTGAGTCACGCTGACGGGCGGAAATACCCGAGTGGTTATCCGTATAAACATTCTTTTTTGCTGTCTGTAAGATGAAAAGCCGGATAGCATGCTGAGACTAACGTCGTCTTCTGCGCCTTTTGTCAATCGCGGCCGACAAGCCTGTTGATACGCGGAGATTTACGTCATCATCCGTGCTCACAAGATCTGTCATATTGACAT
>NC_038248.2:29229331-29230295 GCF_000004515.6 Glycine max | reverse complement strand
CGTATAAACATTCTTTTATTGCTGTCCTGTCAGTAAGATCGAATATCCTGATAGCACGCAGAGACTAACGTCGTCTTCTGCGCCCTTCGTCAATCGCGACCGACAAGCCCGTTGACACGCGTAGATTTACGTCATCTTCCGCGCTCACAAGTTCTGTCAATACTGATATTTGAGTCACGCTGACGGGCGGAAATACCCGAGTGGTTATCCGTATAACACATTCTTTTTTGCTGTCTGTAAGACGAAAAGCCTGATAGCACGCAGAGACTAACGTCGTCTTCTGCGCCCTTCGTCAATCGCGGCCGACAAGCCCGTTGACACGCGTAGATTTACGTCATCTTCCGCGCTCACAAGTTCTGTCATACTCACATTTGAGTCACGCTGACGGGCGGAAATACCCGAGAGGTTATCCGTATAAACATTCTTTTTTGCTGTCTGTAAGACGAGAAGCCTGATAGCACGCAGAGACTAACGTCGTCTTCTGCGCCCTTCGTCAATCGCGGCCGACAAGCCCGTTGACACGCGGGAGATTTACGTCATCTTCCGCGCTCACAAGATCTGTCATACTGACATTTGAGTCACGCTGACGGGGGGAAATACCCTAGTGGTTATCCGTATAAACATTCTTTTTTGCTGTCTGTAAGACGAAAGTCCTGATAGCACGCAGAGACTAATGTCGTCTTCTGCGCCCTTCGTCAATCGCGGCCGACAAGCCCGTTGACACGCGGAGATTTACGTCATCTTCCGCCATCACAAGATCTGTCACACTGACATTTGAGTCACGCTGACGGGCGGAAATACCCGAGTGGTTATCCGTACAAATATTCATTTTTGATGTCTGTAAGACGAAAAGCCTGATAGCACGCAGAGACTAACGTCGTCTTCTGCGCCCTTTGTCAATCGCGGCCGACAAGCCCGTTTGACACGCGGAGATTTACGTCATCTTCCGCGCTCACAAGATCTG
>NC_038248.2:29228548-29229231 GCF_000004515.6 Glycine max | reverse complement strand
ATCGTGATAGCACGCAGAGACTAACGTCGTCTTTCTGCGCCTTTCGTCAATCGCGGCCGACAAGCCCGTTGACACACGGAGATTTACGTCATCTTCCGCGCTCACAAGATCTGTCATACTGACATTGAGTCACGCTGTCGGGCGGAAATACCCGAGTGGTTATCCGTATAAACATTCTTTTTTGCTGTCTGTAAGACGAAAAGCCTGATAGCACGCAGAGACTAACGTTGTCTTCTGCGCCCTTCGTCAATCGCGGCCGACAAGCCCGTTGACACGCGGAGATTTACGTCATCTTCCGCGCTCACAAGATCTGTCACACTGACATGTGAGTCACGCTGACGGGCGGAAACACCCGAGTGGTTATCGGTATAAACATTCTTTTTTGCTGTCTGTAAGACGAAAAGCCTGATAGCACGCAGAGACTAACGTCGTCTTCTGCGCCCTTCGTCAATTGCGGCCGACAAGCCCGTTGACACGCGTAGATTTACGTCATCTTCCGCGCTCACAAGTTCTGATAGCACGCAGAGACTAACGTCGTCTTATGCGCCCTTCGTCAATCGCGGCCGACAAGCCCGTTGACACACGGAGATTTACGTCATCTTCCGCGCTCACAAGATCTGTCATACTGATATTTGAGTCACGCTGACGGGCGGAAATACACGAGTGGGTATCCGTATAACATC
>NC_038248.2:29225289-29227024 GCF_000004515.6 Glycine max | reverse complement strand
TCCGCGCTCACAAGATCTGTCATAGTGACATTTGAGTCACGCTGACGGGCGGAAATACCCGAGTGGTTATCCGTATAAACATTCTTTTTTGCTGTCTGAAAGACGAAAAGCCTGATAGCACGCAGAGACTAACGTCGTCTTCTGCGCCCTTCGTCAATCGCGGCCGACAAGCCTGTTGACACCCGGAGATTTACATCATCTTCCGCGCTCACAAGATCTATCATACTAACATTTGAGTCACGCTGACGGGCGGAAATACCCGAGTGGTTATCCGTATAAACATTCTTTTTTGCTGTCTGTAAGACGAAAAGCCTGATAGCACGCACAGACTAACGTCGTCTTCTGCGCCCTTCGTCAATCGCGGCCGACAAGCCCGTTGACACGCAGAGATTTACGTCATCTTCCGCTCTCACAAGATCTGTCATACTGACATTTGAGTCACGCTGACGGGCGGAAATACCCGAGTGGTTATCCGAATAAACATTCTTTTTTGCTGTCTGTAAGACGAAAAACCTGATAGCACGCAGAGACTAACGTCGTCTTCTGCGCCCTTCGTCAATCGCGGCCGACAAGCCCGATGACACGCGGAGATTTACGTCATCTTTCGTGCTCACAAGATCTGTGATACTGATATTTGAGTCACGCTGACGGGCGGAAATACCCGAGTGGGTTATCCGTATAAACATTCTTTTTTGCTGTCTGTAAGATGAAAAGCCTGATAGCACGCAGAGACTAACGTCGTCTTCTGCACCCTTCGTCAATCGCGGCCGACAAGCCCGTTGACACCCGGAGATTTACGTCATCTTCCGAGCTCACAGATCTGTCATACTGACATTTGAGTCACGCTGATGGGCGGAAATACCCGAGTGGTTATCCGTACAAATATTCTTTTTTGATGTCTGTAAGACGAAAAGCCTGATAGCACGCAGAGACTAATGTCGTCTTCTGTGCCCTTCGTCAATCGCGGCCGACAAAGCCCGTTGACACGCGGAGATTTACGTCATCTTCCGCGCTCACAAGATCTGTCATACTGACATTTGAGTCATGCTGACGGGCGAAAATACCTAAAGTGGTTATCCGTATAAACATTCTTTTTTGCTGTCTGTAAGACGAAAAGCCTAATAGCACGCAGAGACTAACGTCTGTCTTCTGCGCCCTTCATCAATCGCGCCCGACAAGCCCGTTTGACACGCAGAGATTTTTGTCATCTTCCGCGCTCACAAGATCTGTCACCCTGACATTTGAGTCACGCTGACGGGCGGAAATAACCGAGTGGTTATCCCTATAAACATTCTTTTTTGCTGTCTGTAAGACGAAAAGCCTGAAAGCACGCATAGCCTAACGTTGTCTTCTGCGCCCTTCGTGAATCGCGGCCGACAAGCCCGTTGACGCCCGGAGATTTACGTCATCTTCCGCGCTCACAAGATCTGTCATACTGACATTTGAGTCATGCTGACGGGCGGAAATACCTGAGTGGTTATCCGTATAAACATTCTTTTTCTCTGTCTATAAGACAAAAAGTTTGATAGCACGCAGAGACTAACGTCGTCTTCTGCGCCCTTCGTCAATCGCGGCCGACAAGCACGGTGACACACGGAGATTTACGTCATCTTTCATGCTCACAAGATCTGTCATACTGACATTTGAGTCACGCTGACGGGCGGAAATACCCGAGTGGTTATCCGAATAAACATTCTTTTTTGCTGTCTGTAAGACGAAAAGCCTGATAGCACAC
>NC_038248.2:29222955-29225189 GCF_000004515.6 Glycine max | reverse complement strand
GTCGTCTTCTGCGCCCTTCGTCAATCGCGGCCGACAAGCCCGTTGACACGCAGAGATTTACGTCATCTTCCGCGCTCACAAGATCTGTCATACTGACATTTGAGTCACGCTGACGGGCGGAAATACCCGAGTGGTTATCCGTATAAACATTCTTTTTTCCTGTCTGTAAGACGAAAAGCCTGATAGCACGCAGAGACTAACGTCGTCTTCTGCGCCCTTCGTCAATCGCGGCCGACAAGCCCGTTGACACCCGGAGATTTATGTCATCTTTCGCGCTCACAAGATCTGTCATACTGACATTTGAGTCACGTTGACGGGCGGAAAAACCTGAGTGGTTATCCGTATAAACATTCTTTATTGCTGTCTGTAAGACGAAAAGCCTGATAGCACGCAGAGACTAACGTCATCTTCTGCGCCCTTCGTCAACCGCGGCCGACAAGCCCGTTGACACCCGGAGATTTATGTCATTTTTCGCGCTCACAAGATCTGTCATACTGAAATTTGAGTCACGCTGACGGGCGGAAATACCCGAGTGGTTATCCGTATAAACATTCTTTATTGCTGTCTGTAAGACGAAAAGCCTGATAGCACGCAGAGACTAACGTCGTCTTCTGCGCCCTTCGTCAATCGCGGCCGACAAGCCCGTTGACACGCACAGATTTACGTCATCTTCCGCGCTCACAAGATCTGTCATACTGACATTTGAGTCACGTTAACGGGCGGAAATACCCGAGTGGTTATCCGTATAAACATTCTTTTTTCCTGTCTGTAAGACGAAAAGCCTGATAGCATGCAGAGACTAACATCGTCTTCTGCGCCCTTCGTCAATCGCGGCCGACAAGCCCGTTGACACGCACAGATTTACGTCATCTTCCGCGCTCACAAGATCTGTCATACTGACATTTGAGTCACGTTAACGGGCGGAAATACCCGAGTGGTTATCCGTATAAACATTCTTTTTTCCTGTCTTTAAGACGAAAAGCCTGATAGCACGCAGAGACTAACGTCGTCTTCTGCGCCCTTCGTCAATCGCGGCCGACAAGCCCGTTGACACGCACAGATTTACGTCATCTTCCGCGCTCACAAGATCTGTCATACTGACATTTGAGTCACGTTAACGGGCGGAAATACCCGAGTGGTTATCCGTATAAACATTCTTTTTTCCTGTCTGTAAGACGAAAAGCCAGATAGCACGCAGAGACTAACGTCGTCTTCTGCGCCCTTCGTCAACCGCGGCCGACAAGCCCGTTGACACCCGGAGATTTATGTCATCTTTCGCGCTCACAAGATCTGTCATACTGAAAATTGAGTCACGCTGACGGGTCGAAATACCCGAGTGGTTATCCGTATATACATTCTTTATTGCTGTCTGTCAGACGAAAAGCCTAATAGCACGCAGAGCCTAAGGTCGTCTTCTGCGCCCTTCGTCAATCGCGGCCGAGAAGCCCTTTGACACGCAGAGATTTACGTCATCTTCCGCGCTCACAAGATCTGTCATACTGACATTTGAGTCACGTTAACGGGCGGAAATACCCGAGTGGTTATCCGTATAAACATTCTTTATTGCTGTCTGTCAGACGAAAAGCCTAATAGCACGCAGAGCCTAAGGTCGTCTTCTGCGCCCTTCGTCAATCGCGGCCGAGAAGCCCTTTGACACGCAGAGATTTACGTCATCTTCCGCGCTCACAAGATCTGTCATACTGACATTTGAGTCACGTTAACGGGCGGAAATACCCGAGTGGTTATCCGTATAAACATTCTTTTTTCCTGTCTGTAAGACGAAAAGCCTGATAGCACGCAGAGACTAACGTCGTCTTCTGCACCCTTCGTCAATCGCGGCCTACAAGCCCGTTGACACGCACAGATTTACGTCATCTTTCGCGCTCACAAGATCTGTCATACTGACATTTGAGTCACGCTGACGGGCGGAAATACCCGAGTGGTTATCCGTATAAACATTCTTTTTTGTTGTCTGTAAGACGAAAAGCCTGATAGCATGCAGAGACTAACGTCGTCTTCTGCGCCCTTCGTCAATTGCGGCCATCAAGCTCGTTGACACGCGGAGATTTACGTCATCTTTCGCGCTCACAAGATCTGTCACACTGACATTTGAGTCACGTTGACGAGCGGAAAAACCTGAGTGGTTATCCGTATAAACATTCTTTATTGCTGTCTGTAAGACGAAAAGCCTGATAGCACGCAGAGACTAACGTCATCTTCTGCGCCCTTCGTCA
>NC_038248.2:29221766-29222855 GCF_000004515.6 Glycine max | reverse complement strand
AAGCCCGTTGACACCCGGAGATTTATGTCATTTTTCGCGCTCACAAGATCTGTCATACTGAAATTTGAGTCACGCTGACGGGCGGAAATACCCGAGTGGTTATCCGTATAAACATTCTTTTCTGCTGTCTGTAAGACGAAAAGCCTGATAGCACGCAGAGACTAACGTCGTCTTCTGCGCCCTTCGTCAATCGCGGCCGACAAGCCCGTTGACACGCACAGATTTACGTCATCTTCCCCGCTCACAAGATCTGTCATACTGACATTTGAGTCACGTTAACGGGCGGAAATACCCGAGTGGTTATCCGTATAAACATTCTTTTTTCCTGTCTGTAAGACGAAAAGCCTGATAGCACGCAGAGACTAACGTCGTCTTCTGCGCCCTTCGTCAATCGCGGCCGACAAGCCCGTTGACACGCACAGATTTACGTCATCTTCCGCGCTCACAAGATCTGTCATACTGACATTTGAGTCACGTTAACGGGCGGAAATACCCGAGTGGTTATCCGTATAAACATTCTTTTTTCCTGTCTGTAAGACGAAAAGCCTGATAGCACGCAGAGACTAACGTCGTCTTCTGCGCCCTTCGTCAATCGCGGCCGACAAGCCCGTTGACACGTACAGATTTACGTCATCTTCCGCGCTCACAAGATCTGTCATACTGACATTTGAGTCACGTTAACGGGCGGAAATACCCGAGTGGTTATCCGTATAAACATTCTTTTTTCCTGTCTGTAAGACGAAAAGCCAGATAGCACGCAGAGACTAACGTCGTCTTCTGCGCCCTTCGTCAACCGCGGCCGACAAGCCCGTTGACACCCGGAGATTTATGTCATCTTTCGCGCTCACAAGATCTGTCATACTGACATTTGAGTCACGTTGACGAGCGGAAAAACCCCGAGTGGTTATCCGTATAAACATTCTTTTATTGCTGTCTGTAAGACGAAAAGCCTGATAGCACGCAGAGACTAACGTCATCTTCTGCACCCTTCGTCAACCGCGGCCGACAAGCCCGTTGACACCCGGAGATTTATGTCATCTTTCGCGCTCACAAGATCTGTCATACTGACATTTGAGTCACGTTGACGGG
>NC_038248.2:29219164-29220946 GCF_000004515.6 Glycine max | reverse complement strand
GGTTATCCGTATAAACATTCTTTATTGCTGTCTGTCAGACGAAAAGCCTAATAGCACGCAGAGCCTAAGGTCGTCTTCTGCGCCCTTCGTCAATCGCGGCCGAGAAGCCCTTTGACACGCAGAGATTTACGTCATCTTCCGCGCTCACAAGATCTGTCATACTGACATTTGAGTCACGTTAACGGGCGGAAATACCCGAGTGGTTATCCGTATAAACATTCTTTATTGCTGTCTGTCAGACGAAAAGCCTAATAGCACGCAGAGCCTAAGGTCGTCTTCTGCGCCCTTCGTCAATCGCGGCTGAGAAGCCCTTTGACACGCAGAGATTTACGTCATCTTCCGCGCTCACAAGATCTGTCATACTGACATTTGAGTCACGTTAGCGGGCGGAAATACCCGAGTGGTTATCCGTATAAACATTCTTTTTTCCTGTCTGTAAGACGAAAAGCCTGATAGCACGCAGAGACTAACGTCGTCTTCTGCGCCCTTCGTCAATTGCGGCCATCAAGCTCGTTGACACGCGGAGATTTACGTCATCTTTCGCGCTCACAAGATCTGTCATACTGACAATTTGAGTCACACTGACGGGCGGAAATTCCCCGAGTGGTTATCCGTATAAACATTCAGTGTAGACCCCATAAGACGAAAAGCCTGATAGCACGCAGAGACTAACGTCGTCTTCTGCGCCCTTCGTCAATCGCGGCCGACAAGCCTGTTGACACGCGGAGATTTACGTCATCTTCCGCGCTCACAAGATCTGTCATACTGACATTTGAGTCACGCTGACGGGCGGAAATACCCAAGTGGTTATCGGTAAAAACATTCTTTTTTGCTCTCTGTAAGACGAAAAGCCTGATAGCACGCAGAGATTAACGTCGTCTTCTGCGCCCTTCGTCGATCGCAGCCGACAAACCTGTTGACACGCGGAGATTTACGTCATCTTCCGCGCTCACAAGATCTGTCATATTGACATTTGAGTCACGCTGACGGGCGGAAATACGCGACTGGTTATCCGTATAAACATTCTTTTTTGTTGTCTGTAAGACTAAAAGCCTGATAGCACGCAGAGACTAACGTCGTCGTTTGCGCCCTTCGTCAATCGCGGTCGACAAGACCGTTGACACGCGAAGATTTACGTCATCTTCCGCGCTCAAAAGATCTATCATACTCACATTTGAGTCACGCTGACGGACGGAAATACCCGAGTGGTTATCCGTATAAACATTCTTTTTTACTCTCTCTAAGACGAAAAGCCTGATAGCACGCAGAGACTAACGTTCTCTTTTGCGCCCTTCGTCAATCGCGGCCGATAAGCCCGTTGACACGCGGAGATTTACGTCATCTTCCGCGCTCACAAGATCTGTCATACTGACATTTGAGTCACGCTGACGGACGGAAATACCCGAGTGGTTATCCATATAAACATTCTTTTTTGCTGTCTGTAAGACGAAAAGCCTGATAGCACGCAGAGACTAACGTCGTCTTCTGCGCCCTTCATCAATCGCGGCCGACAAGCCCGTTGACACGCGGAGATTTACGTCATCTTCCGTGCTCACAAGATCTGTCATACTGACATTTGAGTCACGCTGACGGGCGGAAATACCCGAGTGGTTATCCGTATAAACATTCTTTTTTGCTGGCTGTAAGACGATAAAGCTGATAGCACGCAGAGACTAACGTCGTCTTTTGCGCCCTTCGTCAATCGCGGCCGACAAGCCCGTTGACACGCGGAGATTTACGTCATCTTCCGCGCTCACCAGATCTGTCATACTGACATTTGAG
>NC_038248.2:29216340-29217630 GCF_000004515.6 Glycine max | reverse complement strand
GCCGACAAGCCCGTTGACACCCGGAGATTTACGTCATCTTCCGCGCTCACAAGATCTGTCATACTGACATTTGAGTCACGCTGACGAGCGGAAATACCCGAGTGGTTATCGGTAAAAACATTCTTTTTTGCTCTCTGTAAGACGAAAAGCCTGATAGCACGCAGAGACTAACGTCGTCATCTGCGCCCTTCGTCAATCGTGGCCGACAAGCCCGTTGACACGCGGAGATTTACGTCATCTTCCGCGCTCACAAGATCTGTCATACTCACATTTGAGTCACGCTGACGAGCGGAAATATCTGAGTGGTTATCTGTATAAACATTCTTTTTTGCGGTCTGTAAGACGAAAAGCCTGATAGCACGCACAGACTAACGTCCTCTTTTTCGCCCTTCGTCAATCGCGGCCGACAAGCCCGTTGACACGCGGAGATTTACGTCATCTTCCGCGCTCACATGATCTGTCATACTCACATTTGAGTCACGCTGACAGGCGGAAATACCCGAGTGGTTATCCGTATAAACATTCTTTTTTGTTGTCTATAAGACGAAAAGCCTGATAGCACGCAGAGACTAAAATCGTCTTCTGCGCCCTTCGTCAATCGCGGCCGACAAGCCCGTTGACACCCAGAGATTTACGTCATCTTCCGCGCTCACAAGATCTGTCATACTGACATTTGAGTCATGCTGACGGGCGGAAATACCCGAGTGGTTATCCCTATAAACATTCTTTTTTTCTGTCTGTAAGATGAAAAGCCTGATTGCACGCAGAGACTAACGTTCTCTTTTGCGCCCTTCGTCAATCGCGGCCGACAAGCCCGTTGACACGCGGAGATTTACGTCATCTTCCGCCATCACAAGATCTGTCACACTGACATTTGAGTCACGCTGACGGGCGGAAATACCCGAGTGGTTATCGGTAAAAACATTCTTTTTCGCTCTCTGTAAGACGAAAAGCCTGATAGCACACAGAGACTAACATCGTCTTCTGCGCCCTTCGTCAATCGCGGCCGACAAGCCCGTTGACACCCAGAGATTTACGTCATCTTCCGCGCTCACAAGATCTGTCATACTCACATTTGAGTCACGCTGACGAGCGGAAATATCTGAGTGGTTATCCGTATAAACATTCTTTTTTGTTGTCTATAAGACGAAAAGCCTGATAGCACGCAGAGACTAGAATCGTCTTCTGCGCCCTTTGTCAATCGCGGCCGACAAGCCCGTTGACACCCAGAGATTTACGTCATCCTCCGCGCTCACAAGATCTGGCATACTGACATTGAGTCACGCTGAC
>NC_038248.2:29206281-29212426 GCF_000004515.6 Glycine max | reverse complement strand
CTGCGCCCTTCGTCAATTGCGGCCATCAAGCTCGTTGACACGCGGAGATTTACGTCATCTTTCGCGCTCACAAGATCTGTCATACTGACATTTGAGTCACGCTGACTGGCGGAAATACCCGAGTGGTTATCCGTATAAACATTCTTTATTGCTGTCTGTAAGACGAAAAGCCTGATAGCACGCAAAGACTAACGTCATCTTCTGCGTCCTTCGTCAACCGCGGCCGACAAGCCCGTTGACACCCGGAGATTTATGTCATCTTTCGCGCTCATAAGATCTGTCATACTGAAATTTGAGTCACGCTGACGGGCGGAAATACCCGAGTGGTTATCCGTATAAACATTCTTTATTGCTGTCTGTCAGACGAAAAGCCTAATAGCACGCAGAGCCTAAGGTCGTCTTCTGCGCCCTTCGTCAATCGCGGCCGAGAAGCCCTTTGACACGCAGAGATTTACGTCATCTTCCGCGCTCACAAGATCTGTCATACTGACATTTGAGTCACGTTAACGGGCGGAAATACCCGAGTGGTTATCCGTATAAACATTCTTTATTGCTGTCTGTCAGACGAAAAGCCTAATAGCACGCAGAGCCTAAGGTCGTCTTCTGCGCCCTTCGTCAATCGCGGCCGAGAAGCCCTTTGACACGCAGAGATTTACGTCATCTTCCGCGCTCACAAGATCTGTCATACTGATATTTGAGTCACGTTAACGGGCGGAAATACCCGAGTGGTTATCCGTATAAACATTCTTTTTTGCTGTCTGTAAGACGAAAAGCCTGATAGCACGCAGAGACTAACGTCGTCTTCTGCGCCCTTCGTCAATTGCGGCCATCAAGCTCGTTGACACGCGGAGATTTACGTCATCTTTCGCGCTCACAAGATCTGTCATACTGACATTTGAGTCACGTTGACGGGCGGAAATACCCGAGTGGTTATCCGTATAAACATTCTTTTTTGCTGTCTGAAAGACGAAAAGCCTGATAGCACGCAGAGACTAACGTCGTCTTCTGCGCCCTTCGTCAATCGCGGCCGACAAGCCTGTTGACACCCGGAGATTTACGTCATCTTCCGCGCTCACAAGATCTGTCATACTAACATTTGAGTCACGCTGACGGGCGGAAATACCCGAGTGGTTATCCGTATAAACATTCTTTTTCTCTGTCTGTAAGACGAAAAGTCTGATAGCACGCAGAGACTAACGTCGTCTTCTGCGCCCTTCGTCCATCGCGGCCGACAAGCCCGTTGACACGCACAGATTTACGTCATCTTCCGCGCTCACAAAGATCATGTCATACTGACATTTGAGTCACGTTAACGGGCGGATAATACCCGAGTGGTTATCCGTATAAACATTCTTTTTTCCTGTCTGTAAGACGAAAAGCCTGATAGCACGCAGAGACTAACGTCGTCTTCTGCGCCCTTCGTCAACCGCGGCCGACAAGCCCGTTGACACCCGGAGATTTACGTTATCTTTCGCGCTCACAAGATCTGTCATACTGACATTTGAGTCACGTTGACGAGCGGAAAAACCCGAGTGGTTATCCGTATAAACATTCTTTATTGCTGTCTGTAAGACGAAAAGCCTGATAGCACGCAGAGACTAACGTCATCTTCTGCGCCCTTCGTCAACCGCGGCCGACAAGCCCGTTGACACCCGGAGATTTACGTCATCTTTCGCGCTCACAAGATCTGTCATACTGAAAATTGAGTCACGCTGACGGGCGGAAATACCCGAGTGGTTATCCGTATAAACATTCTTTATTGCTGTCTGTCAGACGAAAAGCCTAATAGCACGCAGAGCCTAAGGTCGTCTTCTGCGCCCTTCGTCAATCGCGGCCGAGAAGCCCTTTGACACGCAGAGATTTACGTCATCTTCCGCGCTCACAAGATCTGTCATACTGATATTTGAGTCACGTTAACGGGCGGAAATACCCGAGTGGTTATCCGTATAAACATTCTTTTTTCCTGTCTGTAAGACGAAAAGCCTGATAGCACGCAGAGACTAACGTCGTCTTCTGCGCCCTTCGTCAATTGCGGCCATCAAGCTCGTTGACACGCGGAGATTTACGTCATCTTTCGCGCTCACAAGATCTGTCATACTGACATTTGAGTCACGTTGACGGGCGGAAATACCCGAGTGGTTATCCGTATAAACATTCTTTTTTGCTGTCTGAAAGACGAAAAGCCTGATAGCACGCAGAGACTAACGTCGTCTTCTGCGCCCTTCGTCAATCGCGGCCGACAAGCCTGTTGACACCCGGAGATTTACATCATCTTCCGCGCTCACAAGATCTGTCATACTAACATTTGAGTCACGCTGACGGGCGGAAATACCCGAGTGGTTATCCGTATAAACATTCTTTTTCTCTGTCTATAAGACAAAAAGTTTGATAGCACGCAGAGACTAACGTCGTCTTCTGCGCCCTTCGTCAATTGCGGCCGACAAGCACGGTGACACACGGAGATTTACATCATCTTTTCGCGCTCACAAGATCTGTCATACTGACATTTGAGTCACGTTGACGGGCGGAAATACCCGAGTGGTTATCCGTATAAACATTCTTTTTTGCTGTCTGAAAGACGAAAAGCCTGATAGCACGCAGAGACTAACGTCGTCTTCTGCGCCCTTCGTCAATCGCGGCCGACAAGCCTATTGACACCCGGAGATTTACATCATGTTCCGCGCTCACAAGATCTGTCATACTAACATTTGAGTCACGCTGACGGGCGGAAATACCCGAGTGGTTATCCGTATAAACATTCTTTTTTGCTGTCTGTAAGACGAAAAGCCTGATAGCACGCACAGACTAACGTCGTCTTCTGCGCCCTTCGTCAATCGCGGCCGACAAGCCCGTTGACACGCAGAGATTTACGTCATCTTCCGCTCTCACATGATCTGTCATACTGACATTTGAGTCACGCTGACGGGCGGAAATACCCGAGTGGTTATCCGAATAAACATTCTTTTTTGCTGTCTGTAAGACGAAAAGCCTGATAGCACGCAGAGACTAACGTCGTCTTCTGCGCCCTTCTTCAATCGCGGCCGACAAGCCCGTTGACACGCGGAGATTTACGTCATCTTCCGTGCTCACAAGATCTGTCATATTGACATTTGAGTCATGTTGACGGGCGGAAATACCCGATTGGTTATCCGTATAAACATTCTTTTTTGCTGTCTGTAAGACGAAAAGCCTGATAGCACGCACAGACTAACGTCGTCTTCTGCGCCCTTCGTCAATCGCGAACGACAAGCACGGTGACACACGGAGATTTACGTCATCCTTCGCGCTCACAAGATCTGTCATACTGACATTTGAGTCACGCTGACGGGCGGAAATACCCGAGTGGTTATCCGAATAAACATTCTTTTTTGCTGTCTGTAAGACGAAAAGCCTGATAGCACGCAGAGACTAACGTCGTCTTCTGCGCCCTTCGTCAATCGCGGCCGACAAGCCCGTTGACACGCGGAGATTTACGTCATCTTCCGCGCTCACAAGATCTGTCATATTGACATTTGAGTCATGTTGACGGGCGGAAATACCCGATTGGTTATCCGTATAAACATTCTTTTCCTCTGTCTGTAAGACGAAAAGTTTGATATCACGCAGACACTAACGTCGTCTTCTGCGCCCTTCGTCAATCGCGGCCGACAAGCCCGTTGACACGCGGAGATTTACGTCATCTTCCGCGCTCACAAGATCTGTCATATTGACATTTGAGTCATGTTGACGGGCGGAAATACCCGATTGGTTATCCGTATAAACATTCTTTTTCTCTGTCTGTAAGACGAAAAGTTTGATATCACGCAGAGACTAACGTCGTCTTCTGCGCCGTTCGTCAATCGCGGCCGACAAGCACGGTGACACACGGAGATTTACGTCATCTTTCATGCTCACAAGATCTGTCATACTGACATTTGAGTCACGCTGACGGGCGGAAATACCCGAGTGGTTATCCGAATAAACATTCTTTTTTGCTTTCTGTAAGACGAAAAGCCTGATAGCACACAGAGACTAACGTCGTCTTCTGCGCCCTTCGTCAATCGCGGCCGACAAGCCCGATGACACGCGAAGATTTACGTCATCTTCCGTGCTCACAAGATCTCTGATACTGATATTTGAGTCACGCTGACGGGCGGAAATATCCAAGTGGTTATCCGTATAAACATTCTTTTTTGCTGTCTGTAAGATGAAAAGCCTGATAGCACGCAAAGACTAACGTCGCCTTCTGCGCCTTTCGTCAATCGCGACCGACAAGCCCGTTGACACGCGGAGATTTACGTCATCTTCCGCGCTCAAAAGATCTGTCATATTGACATTTCAGTCACGTTGACGGGCGGAATACCCGATTGGTTATCCGTATAAGCATTCTTTTTCTCTGTCTGTAAGACGAAAATGTTGATAGCACGCAGACACTAACGTCGTCTTCTGCGCGCTTCGTCAATCGCGAACGACAAGCACTGTGACACACGGAGATTTACGTCATCTTTCGCGCTCACAAGATCTGTCATACTGACATTTGAGTCACGCTGACGGGCGGAAATACCCGAGTGGTTATCCGTATAAACATTCTTTTTGCTGTCTGTAAGACGAAAAGCGTGATAGCATGCAGAGACTAACGTCGTCTTCTACGCCCTTCGTCAATTGCGGCCATCAAGCTCGTTGACACGCGGAGATTTACGTCATCTTTCGCGCTCACAAGATCTGTCATACTGACATGTGAGTCACGCTGACTGGCGGAAATACCCGAGTGGTTATCCGTATAAACATTCTTTATTGCTGTCTGTAAGACGAAAAGCCTGATAGCACGCAAAGACTAACGTCATCTTCTGCGTCCTTCGTCAACCGCGGCCGACAAGCCCGTTGACACCCGGAGATTTATGTCATCTTTCGCGCTCATAAGATCTGTCATACTGAAATATGAGTCACGCTGACGGGCGGAAATACCCGAGTGGTTATCCGTATAAACATTCTTTATTGCTGTCTGTCAGACGAAAAGCCTAATAGCACGCAGAGCCTAAGGTCGTCTTCTGCGCCCTTCGTCAATCGCGGCCGAGAAGCCCTTTGACACGCAGAGATTTACGTCATCTTCCGCGCTCACAAGATCTGTCATACTGACATTTGAGTCACGTTAACGGGCGGAAATACCCGAGTGGTTATCCGTATAAACATTCTTTTTTCCTGTCTGTAAGACGAAAAGCCTGATAGCACGCAGAGACTAACGTCGTCTTCTGCACCCTTCGTCAATCGCGGCCGACAAGCCCGTTGACACGCACAGATTTACGTCATCTTTCGCGCTCACAAGATCTGTCATACTGACATTTGAGTCACGCTGACGGGCGGAAATACCCGAGTGGTTATCCGTATAAACATTCTTTTTTGCTGTCTGTAAGACGAAAAGCCTGATAGCATGCAGAGACTAACGTCGTCTTCTGCGCCCTTCGTCAATTGCGGCCATCAAGCTCGTTGACACGCGGAGATTTACGTCATCTTTCGCGCTCACAAGATCTGTCATACTGACATTTGAGTCACGTTGACGAGCGGAAAAACCCGAGTGGTTATCCGTATAAACATTCTTTATTGTTGTCTGTAAGACGAAAAGCCTGATAGCAAGCAGAGACTAACGTCGTCTTCTGCGCGCTTCGTCAAGCGCGGCCGACAAGCCCGTTGACACGCGGAGATTTACGTCATCTTTCGCGCTCACAAGATTTGTCATACTGACATTTGAGTCACGGTAACGGGCGGAAATACCCGAGTGGTTATCCGTATAAACATTCTTTTTTGTTGTCTGTAAGACGAAAAGCCTGATAGCACGCAGAGACTAACGTCGTCTTCTGCGCCCTTCGTCAATCGCGGCCGACAAGCCCGTTGACACGCATAGATTTACGTCATCTTCCGCGCTCACAAGATCTGTCATACTGACATTTGAGTCACGTTGACGGGCGGAAATACCCGAGTGGTTATCCGTATAAACATTCTTTTTTGCTGTCTGTAAGACGAAAAGCCTGATAGCACGCAGAGACTAACGTCGTCTTCTGCGCCCTTCGTCAACCGCGGCCGACAAGCCCGTTGACACGCGGAGATTACGTCATCTTTCGCGCTCACAAGATCTGTCATACTGACATTTGAGTCACGTTGACGAGCGGAA
>NC_038248.2:29204335-29206177 GCF_000004515.6 Glycine max | reverse complement strand
ACCGCGGCCGACAAGCCCGTTGACACCCGGAGATTTATGTCATCTTTCGCGCTCACAAGATCTGTCATACTGAAAATTGAGTCACGCTGACGGGTGGAAATACCCGAGTGGTTATCCGTATATACATTCTTTATTGCTGTCTGTCAGACGAAAAGCCTAATAGCACGCAGAGCCTAAGGTCGTCTTCTGCGCCCTTCGTCAATCGCGGCCGAGAAGCCCTTTGACACGCAGAGATTTACGTCATCTTCCGCGCTCACAAGATCTGTCATACTGACATTTGAGTCACGTTAACGGGCGGAAATACCCGAGTGGTTATCCGTATAAACATTCTTTATTGCTGTCTGTCAGACGAAAAGCCTAATAGCACGCAGAGCCTAAGGTCGTCTTCTGCGCCCTTCGTCAATCGCGGCCGAGAAGCCCTTTGACACGCAGAGATTTACGTCATCTTCCGCGCTCACAAGATCTGTCATACTGACATTTGAGTCACGTTAACGGGCGGAAATACCCGAGTGGTTATCCGTATAAACATTCTTTTTTCCTGTCTGTAAGACGAAAAGCCTGATAGCACGCAGAGACTAACGTCGTCTTCTGCACCCTTCGTCAATCGCGGCCGACAAGCCCGTTGACACGCACAGATTTACGTCATCTTTCGCGCTCACAAGATCTGTCATACTGACATTTGAGTCACGCTGACGGGCGGAAATACCCGAGTGGTTATCCGTATAAACATTCTTTTTTGCTGTCTGTAAGACGAAAAGCCTGATAGCATGCAGAGACTAACGTCGTCTTTTGCGCCCTTCGTCAATCGCGGCCATCAAGCTCGTTGACACGCGGAGATTTACGTCATCTTTCGCGCTCACAAGATCTGTCATACTGACATTTGAGTCACGTTGACGAGCGGAAAAACCCGAGTGGTTATCCGTATAAACATTCTTTATTGCTGTCTGTAAGACAAAAAGCCTGATAGCACGCAGAGACTAACGTCATCTTCTGCGCCCTTCGTCAACCGCGGCCGACAAGCCCGTTGACACCCGGAGATTTACGTCATCTTTCGCGCTCACAAGATCTGTCATACTGACATTTGAGTCACGCTGACGGGCGGAAATACCCGAGTGGTTATCCGTATAAACATTCTTTATTGCTGTCTGTCAGACGAAAAGCCTGATAGCACGCAGAGACTAACGTCGTCTTCTGCGCCCTTCGTCAATCGCGGCCGAGAAGCCCTTTGACACGCAGAGATTTACGTCATCTTCCGCGCTCACAAGATCTGTCATACTGACATTTGAGTCACGTTAACGGGCGGAAATACCCGAGTGGTTATCCGTATAAACATTCTTTATTGCTGTCTGTCAGACGAAAAGCCTAATAGCACGCAGAGCCTAAGGTCGTCTTCTGCGCCCTTCGGTCAATCGCGGCCGAGAAGCCCTTATGACACGCAGAGATTTACGTCATCTTCCGCGCTCACAAGATCTGTCATACTGACATTTGAGTCACGTTAACGGGCGGAAATACCCGAGTGGTTATCCGTATAAACATTCTTTATTGCTGTCTGTCAGACGAAAAGCCTAATAGCACGCAGAGCCTAAGGTCGTCTTCTGCGCCCTTCGTCAATCGCGGCCGAGAAGCCCTTTGACACGCAGAGATTTACGTCATCTTCCGCGCTCACAAGATCTGTCATACTGACATTTGAGTCACGTTAACGGGCGGAAATACCCGAGTGGTTATCCGTATAAACATTCTTTTTTGCTGTCTGTAAGACGAAAAGCCTGATAGCACGCAGAGACTAAACGTCGTCTCTGCGCCCTCGTCAATCGCGCCGACAAGCCCGTTGAAACACGGAGA
>NC_038248.2:29202475-29202694 GCF_000004515.6 Glycine max | reverse complement strand
ATACTGACATTTGAGTCACGCTGACGGGCGGAAATACCCGAGTGGTTATCCGTATAAACATTCTTTTTCTCTGTCTATAAGACAAAAAGTTTGATAGCACGCAGAGACTAACGTCGTCTTCTGCGCCCTTCGTCAATTGCGGCCGACAAGCACGGTGACACACGGAGATTTACATCATCTTTTCGCGCTCACAAGATCTGTCATACTGACATTTGAGTC
>NC_038248.2:29199808-29201999 GCF_000004515.6 Glycine max | reverse complement strand
TGATAGCACACAGAGACTAACGTCGTCTTCTGCGCCGTTCGTCAATCGCGGTCGACAAGCCCGATGACACGCGAAGATTTACGTCATCTTCCCTGCTCACAAGATCTGTGATAATGATATTTGAGTCACGCTGACGGGCGGAAATATCCAAGTGGTTATCCGTATAAACATTCTTTTTTGCTGTCTGTAAGACGAAAAGCCTGATAGCACGCAAAGACTAACGTCGCCTTCTGCGCCTTTCGTCAATCGCGACCGACAAGCCCGTTGACACGCGGAGATTTACGTCATCTTCCGCGCTCAAAAGATCTGTCATATTGACATTTCAGTCACGTTGACGGGCGGAAATACCCGATTGGTTATCCGTATAAACATTCTTTTTCTCTGTCTGTAAGACGAAAATGTTGATAGCACGCAGACACTAACGTCGTCTTCTGCGCGCTTCGTCAATCGCGAACGACAAGCACGGTGACACACGGAGATTTACGTCATCTTTCGCGCTCACAAGATCTGTCATACTGACATTTGAGTCACGCTGACGGGCGAAAATACCCGAGTGGTTATCCGTACAAATATTCTTTTTTGATGTCTGTAAGACGAAAAGCCAGATAGCACGCAGAGACTAACGTCGTCTTCTGCGCCCTTCGTCAACCGCGGCCGACAAGCCCGTTGACACCCGGAGATTTATGTCATCTTTTGCGCTCACAAGATCTGTCATACTGACATTTGAGTCACGCTGACTGGCGGAAATACCCGAGTGGTTATCCGTATAAACATTCTTTATTGCTGTCTGTAAGACGAAAAGCCTGATAGCACGCAGAGACTAACGTCATCTTCTGCGCCCTTCGTCAACCGCGGCCGACAAGCCCGTTGACACCCGGAGATTTATGTCATCTTTCGCGCTCATAAGATCTGTCATACTGAAATTTGAGTCACGCTGACGGGCGGAAATACCCGAGTGGTTATCCGTATAAACATTCTTTATTGCTGTCTGTAAGACGAAAAGCCTGATAGCACGCAGAGACTAACGTCATCTTCTGCGCCCTTCGTCAATCGCGGCCGACAAGCCCGTTGACACCCGGAGATTTATGTCATCTTTCGTGCTCACAAGATCTGTCATACTGAATTTTGAGTCACGCTGACGGGCGGAAATACCCGAGTGGTTATCCGTATAAACATTCTTTATTGCTGTCTGTCAGACGAAAAGCCTGAATAGCACGCAGAGCCTAAGGTCGTCTTCTGCGCCCTTCGTCAATCGCGGCCGAGAAGCCCTTTGACACGCAGAGATTTACGTCATCTTTCCGCGCTCACAAGATCTGTCATACTGACATTTGAGTCACGTTAACGGGCGGAAATACCCGAGTGGTTATCCGTATAAACATTCTTTTTTCCTGTCTGTAAGACGAAAAGCCAGATAGCACGCAGAGACTAACGTCGTCTTCTGCGCCCTTCGTCAACCGCGGCCGACAAGCCCGTTGACACGCGGAGATTTACGTCATCTTTCGCGCTCACAAGATCTGTCATACTGACATTTGAGTCACGTTGACGGGCGGAAATACCCGAGTCGTTATCCGTACAAACATTCTTTTTTGTTGTCTGTAAGACGAAAAGCCTGATAGCACGCAGAGACTAACGTCGTCTTCTGCGCCCTTCATCAATTGCGGCCGACAAGCCCGTTGACACGCGGAGATTTACGTCATCTTCCGCGCTCACAAGATCTGTCATACTGACATGTGAGTCACGTTGACGGGCGGAAATACCCGAGTGGTTATCCGTATAAACATTCTTTTTTGCTGTCTGTAAGACGAAAAGCCTGATAGCACGCAGAGACTAACGTCATCTTCTGCGACCTTCGTCAACCGCGGCCGACAAGCCCGTTGACACCCGGAGATTTACGTCATCTTTCGCGCTCACAAGATCTATCATACTGACATTTGAGTCACGCTGACGGGCGGAAATACCCGAGTGGTTATCCGTATAAACATTCTTTTTTGCTGTCTGTAAGACGAAAAGCCTGATAGCATGCAGAGACTGACGTCGTCTTCTGCGCGCTTCGTCAATCGCGGCCGACAAGCCCGTTGACACGCGGAGATTTACGTCATCTTCCGCGCTCACAAGATCTGTCATACTGACATTTGAGTCACGCTGACGGGCGGAATACCCGAGTGGTTATCCGTATAAACATTCTTTTTTG
>NC_038248.2:29198872-29199594 GCF_000004515.6 Glycine max | reverse complement strand
GAAAAGCCTGATAGCACGCAGAGTCTGACGTCGTCCTCTGCGCCCTTCGTCAATTGCGGCCAACAAGCCCGTTGACATGCGGAGATTTACGTCATCTTTCCGCGCTCACAAGATCTGTCATACTGAACATTTGAGTCACGCTGACGGGCGGAAAAACCCGAGTGGTTATCCGTATAAAACATTCTTTTATTGCTGTCTGTAAGACGAAAAGCCTGATAGCACGCAGAGACTAACGTCGTCTTCTGCGCCCTTCGTCAACCCGCGGCCGACAAGCCCGTTGACACCCGGAGATTTACGTCATCTTCCGCGCTCACAAGATCTGTCATACTGACATTTGAGTCACTCTAACGGGCGGAAATACCCGAGTGGTTATCCGTATAAACATTCTTTTTTGCTGTCTGTCAGACGTAAAGCCTAATAGCATGCAGAGACTAAGGTCGTCTTCTGCGCCCTTCGTCAACCGCGACCGACAAGCCCGTTGACACGCGGAGATTTACGTCATCTTTCGCGCTCACAAGATCTGTCATACTGACATTTGAGTCACGCTGACGGGCGGAATTACCCGAGTGGTTATCCGTATAAACATTCTTTTTTGTTGTCTGTAAGACGAAAAGCCTGATAGCACGCAGAGACTAACGTCGTCTTCTGCGCCCTTCGTCAATCGCGGCCGACAAGCCCGTTGACACGCGGAGATTTACGTCATCTTTCGCCCTCACAAGATC
>NC_038248.2:29191432-29193021 GCF_000004515.6 Glycine max | reverse complement strand
CAGTCACGGTGACGGGCGGAAATACCCGAGTGGTTATCCGTATAAGCATTCTTTTTTCTCTGTCTGTAAGACGAAAAGTCTTGATAGCACGCAGACACTAACGTCGTCTTCTGCGCGCTTCGTCAATCGCGGACCGACAAGCACGTGTGACACACAGGAGATTTACGTCATCTTTCGCGCTCACAAGATCTGTCATACTGACATTGAGTCACGCTGACGGGCGGAAATACCCGAGTGGTTATCCGTATAAACATTCTTTTTTGCTGTCTGTAAGACGAAAAGCCTGATAGCACGCAGAGACTAACGTCGTCTTCTGCGCCCTTCGTCCATTGCGGCCATCAAGCCCGTTGACACGCGGAGATTTACATCATCTTTCGCACTCACAAGATCTGTCATACTGACATTTGAGTCACGCTGACGGGCGGAAAAACCCGAGTGGTTATCCGTATAAACATTCTTTATTGCTGTCTGTAAGACGAAAAGCCTGATAGCACGCAGAGACTAACGTCGTCTTCTGCGCCCTTCGTCAACCGCGGCCGACAAGCCCGTTGACACGCGGAGATTTACGTCATCTTTCGCGCTCACAAGATCTGTCATACTGACATTTGAGTCACGCTGACGGGCGGAAATACCCGAGTGGTTATCCGTATAAACATTCTTTTTTCCTGTCTGTAAGGCGAAAAGCCTGATAGCACGCAGAGACTAACGTCGTCTTCTGCGCCCTTCGTCAACCGCGGCCGACAAGCCCGTTGACACGCGGAGATTTACGTCATCTTTCGAGCTCACAAGATCTGTCATACTGACATTTGAGTCACGCTGACGGGCGGAAATACCCGAGTGGTTATCCGTATAAACATTCTTTTTTGCTGTCTGTAAGGCGAAAAGCCTGATAGCACGCAGAGTCTGACGTCGTCTTCTGCGCCCTTCGTCAATTGCGGCCAACAAGCCCGTTGACATGCGGAGATTTACGTCATCTTCCGCGCTCACAAGATCTGTCATACTGACATTTGAGTCACGCTGACGGGCGGAAAAACCCGAGTGGTTATCCGTATAAACATTCTTTATTGCTGTCTGTAAGACGAAAAGCCTGATAGCACGCAGAGACTAACGTCGTCTTCTGCGCCCTTCGTCAACCGCGGCCGACAAGCACGTTGACACCCGGAGATTTACGTCATCTTCCGCGCTCACAAGATCTGTCATACTGACATTTGAGTCACTCTAACGGGCGGAAATACCCGAGTGGTTATCCGTATAAACATTCTTTTTTGCTGTCTGTCAGACGTAAAGCCTAATAGCATGCAGAGACTAAGGTCGTCTTCTGCGCCCTTCGTCAACCGCGACCGACAAGCCCGTTGACACGCGGAGATTTACGTCATCTTTCGCGCTCACAAGATCTGTCATACTGACATTTGAGTCACGCTGACGGGCGGAATTACCCGAGTGGTTATCCGTATAAACATTCTTTTTTGTTGTCTGTAAGACGAAAAGCCTGATAGCACGCAGAGACTAACGTCGTGTTCTGCGCCCTTCGTCAATCGCGGCCGACAAGCCCGTTGACACGCGGAGATTTACGTCATCTTTCGCCCTCA
>NC_038248.2:29189912-29190748 GCF_000004515.6 Glycine max | reverse complement strand
CTGTCTGTCAGACGTAAAGCCTAATAGCATGCAGAGACTAAGGTCGTCTTCTGCGCCCTTCGTCAACCGCGACCGACAAGCCCGTTGACACGCGGAGAGTTACGTCATCTTTCGCGCTCACAAGATCTGTCATACTGACATTTGAGTCACGCTGACGGGCGGAAATACCCGAGTGGTTATCCGTATAAACATTCTTTTTTGCTGTCTGTAAGACGAAAAGCCTGATAGCACGCAGAGACTAACGTCGTCTTCTGCGCCCTTCGTCAATCGCGGCCGACAAGCCCGTTGACACGCGGAGATTAACGTCATCTTTCGCGCTCACAAGATTTGTCATACTGACATTTGAGTCACGCTGACGGGCGGAAATACCCGAGTGGTTATCCGTATAAACATTCTTTTTTGCTGTCTGTAAGACGAAAAGCCTGATAGCACGCAGAGACTAACATCGTCTTCTGCGCCCTTCGTCAATCTTGGCCGACAAGCACGTTGACACGCGGAGATTTACGTCATCTTTCGCGCTCACAAGATCTGTCATACTGACATTTGAGTCACGCTGACGGGCGGAAATACCCGAGTGGTTATCCGTATAAACATTCTTTATTGCTGTCTGTAAGGCGAAAAGCCTGATAGCACGCAGAGACTAACGTCGTCTTCTGCGCCCTTCGTCCATTGCGGCCATCAAGCCCGTTGACACGCGGAGATTTACATCATCTTTCGCACTCACAAGATCTGTCATACTGACATTTGAGTCACGCTGACGGGCGGAAATACCCGAGTGGTTATCCGTATAAACATTCTTTTTATGCTGTCTCGTAAGACGAAAAGCCTGCATAGCA
>NC_038248.2:29187940-29189645 GCF_000004515.6 Glycine max | reverse complement strand
GAGATTTACGTCATCTTCGCCCTCACAAGATCTGTCATACTGACATTTGAGTCACGCTGACGGGCGGAAATACCCGAGTGGTTATCCGTATAAACATTCATTTTTTCTGTCTGTAAGACGAAAAGCCTGATAGCACGCAGAGACTAACATCGTCTTCTGCGCGCTTCGTCAATCGCGGCCGACAAGCCCGTTGACACACGGAGATTTACGTCATCTTTCCGTGCTCACAAGATCTGTCATACTGACATTTGAGTCACGCTGACGGGCGGAAATACCCGAGTGGTTATCCGTATAAACATTCTTTATTGCTGTCTGTAAGGCGAAAAGCCTGATAGCACGCAGAGACTAACGTCGTCTTCTGCGCCCTTCATCAATCGCGGCCGACAAGCCCGTTGACACGCGGAGATTTACGTCATCTTCCGCGCCCACAAGATCTGTCATACTGACATTTGAGTCACGCTGACGGGCAGAAATACCCGAGTGGTTATCCGTATAAATATTGTTTTTTACTGTCTGTAAGACGAAAAGCCTGATAGCACGCAGAGACTAACGTCGTCTTCTGCACCCTTCGTCAATCGCGGCCGACAAGCCCGTTGTTACGCGGAGATTTACGTCATCTTTCACGCTCACAAGATTTGTCATACTGACATTTGAGTCACGCTGACGGGCGGAAATACCCGAGTGGTTATCCGTATAAACATTCTTTTTTGCTGTCTGTAAGACGAAAAGCCTGATAGCACGCAGAGACTAACATCGTCTTCTGCGCCCTTCGCCAATCTTGGCCGACAAGCACGTTGACATGCGGAGATTAACGTCATCTTTCGCGCTCACAAGATTTGTCATACTGACATTTGAGTCACGCTGACGGGCGGAAATACCCGAGTGGTTATCCGTATAAACATTCTTTTTTGCTGTCTGTAAGACGAAAAGCCTGATAGCACGCAGAGACTAACATCGTCTTCTGCGCCCTTCGTCAATCTCGGCCGACAAGCACGTTGACACGCGGGAGATTTACGTCATCTTTCGCGCTCACAAGGTTTGTCATACTGACATTTGAGTCACGCTGACGGGCGGAAATACCCGAGTGGTTATCCGTATAAACATTCTTTTTTGCTGTCTGTAAGACGAAAAGCCTGATAGCACGCAGAGACTAACGTCGTCTTCTGCGCCCTTCGTCAATTGCGGCCGACAGCCCGTTGACACGCGGAGATTTACGTCATCTTTCGCGCTCACAAGATCTGTCATACTGACATTTGAGTCACGCTGACGGGCGGAAATACCCGAGTGGTTATCCGTATAAACATTCTTTTTTCCTGTCTGTAAGGCGAAAAGCCTGATAGCACGCAGAGACTAACGTCGTCTTCTGCGCCCTTCGTCAATCGCGGCCGACAAGCCCGTTGACACGCGGAGATTTACGTCATCTTTCGCGCTCACAAGATCTGTCATACTGACATTTGAGTCACGCTGACGGGCGGAAATACCCGAGTGGTTATCCGTATAAACATTCTTTTTTGCTGTCTGTAAGGCGAAAAGCCTGATAGCACGCAGAGACTGACGTCGTCTTCTGCGCCCTTCGTCAATTGCGGCCAACAAGCCCGTTGACATGCGGAGATTTAACGTCAATCTTCCGCGCTCACAAGATCTGTCATACTGACATTTGAGTCACGCTGACGGGCGGAAAAACCCGAGTGGTATATCCGTATAA
>NC_038248.2:29182075-29187840 GCF_000004515.6 Glycine max | reverse complement strand
GTTGACAACCGGAGATTTACGTCATCTTCCGCGCTCACAAGATCTGTCATACTGACATTTGAGTCACTCTAACGGGCGGAAATACCCGAGTGGTTATCCGTATAAACATTCTTTTTTGCTGTCTGTCAGACGTAAAGCCTAATAGCATGCAGAGACTAAGGTCGTCTTCTGCGCCCTTCGTCAACCGCGACCGACAAGCCCGTTGACACGCGGAGATTTACGTCATCTTTCGCGCTCACAAGATCTGTCATACTGACATTTGAGTCACGCTGACGGGCGGAATTACCCGAGTGGTTATCCGTATAAACATTCTTTTTTGTTGTCTGTAAGACGAAAAGCCTGATAGCACGCAGAGACTAACGTCGTGTTCTGCGCCCTTCGTCAATCGCGGCCGACAAGCCCGTTGACACGCGGAGATTTACGTCATCTTTCGCCCTCACAAGATCTGTCATACTGACATTTGAGTCACGCTGACGGGCGGAAATACCCGAGTGGTTATCCGTATAAACATTCTTTTTTTCTGTCTGTAAGACGAAAAGCCTGATAGCACGCAGAGACTAACGTCGTCTTCTGCGCGCTTCGTCAATCGCGGCCGACAAGCCCGTTGACACACGGAGATTTACGTCATCTTCCGTGCTCACAAGATTTGTCATACTGACATTTGAGTCACGCTGACGGGCGGAAATACCCGAGTGGTTATCCGTATAAACATTCTTTATTGCTGTCTGTAAGACGAAAGCCTGATAGCACGCAGAGACTAACGTCGTCTTCTGCGCCCTTCATCAATCGCGGCCGACAGCCCGTTGACACGCGGAGATTTACGTCATCTTTCGCGCTCACAAGATCTGTCATACTGACATTTGAGTCACGCTGACGGGCGGAAATACCCGAGTGGTTATCCGTATAAACATTCTTTTTTGCTGTCTGTAAGACGAAAAGCCTGATAGCACGCAGAGACTAACATCGTCTTCTGCGCCCTTCGCCAATCTTGGCCGACAAGCACGTTGACACGCGGAGATTTACGTCATCTTTCGCGCTCACAAGGTTTGTCATACTGACATTTGAGTCACGCTGACGGGCGGAAATACCCGAGTGGTTATCCGTATAAACATTCTTTTTTGCTGTCTGTAAGACGAAAAGCCTGATAGCACGCAGAGACTAACGTCGTCTTCTGCGCCCTTCGTCCATTGCGGCCATCAAGCCCGTTGACACGCGGAGATTTACATCATCTTTCGCACTCACAAGATCTGTCATACTGACATTTGAGTCACGCTGACGGGCGGAAAAACCCGAGTGGTTATCCGTATAAACATTCTTTATTGCTGTCTGTAAGACGAAAAGCCTGATAGCACGCAGAGACTAACGTCGTCTTCTGCGCCCTTCGTCAACCGCGGCCGACAAGCCCGTTGACACGCGGAGATTTACGTCATCTTTCGCGCTCACAAGATCTGTCATACTGACATTTGAGTCACGCTGACGGGCGGAAATACCCGAGTGGTTATCCGTATAAACATTCTTTTTTCCTGTCTGTAAGGCGAAAAGCCTGATAGCACGCAGAGACTAACGTCGTCTTCTGCGCCCTTCGTCAACCGCGGCCGACAAGCCCGTTGACACGCGGAGATTTACGTCATCTTTCGCGCTCACAAGATTTGTCATACTGACATTTGAGTCACGCTGAGGGCTCCCCTTGTACTTCGGTTGTTATCCGTATAAACATTCTTTTTTGCTGTCTGTAAGACAAAAAGCCTGATAGCACGCAGAGACTAACGTCGTCTTCTGCGCGCTTCGTCAATCGCGGCCGACAAGCCCGTTGACACACGGAGATTTACGTCATCTTCCGTGCTCACAAGATCTGTCATACTGACATTTGAGTCACGCTGACGGGCGGAAATACCCGAGTGGTTATCCGTATAAACATTCTTTATTGCTGTCTGTAAGGCGAAAAGCCTGATAGCACGCAGAGACTAACGTCGTCTTCTGCGCCCTTCATCAATCGCGGCCGACAAGCCCGTTGACACGCGGAGATTTACGTCATCTTCCGCGCTCACAAGATCTGTCATACTGACATTTGAGTCACGCTGACGGGCAGAAATACCCGAGTGGTTATCCGTATAAACATTGTTTTTTACTGTCTGTAAGACGAAAAGCCTGATAGCACGCAGAGACTAACGTCGTCTTCTGCACCCTTCGTCAATCGCGGCCGACAAGCCCGTTGTTACGCAGAGATTTACGTCATCTTTCGCGCTCACAAGATTTGTCATACTGACATTTGAGTCACGCTGACGGGCGGAAATACCCGAGTGGTTATCCGTATAAACATTCTTTTTTGCTGTCTGTAAGACGAAAAGCCTGATAGCACACAGAGACGAGTGAATAGGCAATTTAGTCCCTGAGATTGTAACCAGTTTGCATATTAGTCCTTAACTTAAATTTTAATTCAAAATAGTCCCTATCTTTACATCCGTTATGCAAATAAGTCCTTGCTGGTAAAATCTAATTTATTCCGTTAGTCAAATGTCTATTTGGCACACCTCAGTCCACATAAGCAACCCAATGTGGCAAGTTTGAGTCCAATGTGGCAAGGACTAAATTGAAAAATCTAAAGAAACACAAATTGCTGCAGAATCATTACCCCACTCTTTCAAACACGGTATAAATAGGGTAAGCTTCCTTCATGGCATCAAAATCGGCATCCAAAATATATTATTTGAAGCAATTCATGGAGAAATAGAATTCAAAATATTAAGAACAACAATTACATACGGGTCAGGCGAAAAAGAGGAATTTGCAAGCTGTTCATCAGGAGGGCTTCCATCAAATGAGACAGCATGTGCAGCCCCGGCTGAGTAGCAAGCAGAAGAAGAGGCTGAGAAATTCTTGAGCCATGATCCATGCAGCAAACTCGAATCCCGGATCCTCCTATTAGCATCAAAAGTAGAACACCCAAAACTCAAAGGACCATACAATGGTTGTAGTCTCCTTAGATTCACACTACCCCTCAAGCAACCTACAGCAGGCTTTGTGAAGTCTCGCACACTACCACGACCTGAGATTAAGCCATAAGCATAAACATCTCCCAGCATAGCATTGGAATGTGAGGCAGTAATCATTGATTTTGTGTGAAGTGTGTGACTTGAAGTGAGCGAACAAAGAGGCAAAGCTGAACTTCTGTACAAGGATGTCGGCACTCCTTGTTGCCTTGTTATTGCTTCCCGAATGCGACAGTAAATGGTTGCATTCAGCCTTGAGAGAATGCCAGGCATGATCTTATTCCCCTATGCAAAAATACCCTTAATTCAGTTTCCCGATTAAGAATAATGTGAAACCACGGGTGTGATTTGAATTAACAAAACTCATTCCTTTTTTACCCCCACCAAACCTTGCTTCAAGAGTAATGAACCGCACTCATAATCTGAAATGTTGAAATTTGAACAAATATTATTCGAAGTTTCTAACTTCATGAAAACAAACACCCCACCAGATGCAAAGAGCAAGTACTAAATAATTGATATTATCATTTGTGAGAGAAACCCCCAAAATGTTTTGACTTGGGAAATATCTTTTTATTGAGAAGCAAATGTACTGGGACTGTATCAATTTTGCATCAGTCAATAATGGATTTCATCAACCTGTTCAATACTACTTAGGCACTATCTTATATTTAAAAAAAAATTGAATATGTCAAAGCCAATTAAAAAAAAATGAAGCGGTTTAAAGTTAAACAGGGCACTCAGAAAAAAGTTTAGGCATGAATTCCAATGTGGTCCCACCGTAAATTAATACCAGCAAGAAAAAGAAGATGGATTCTAATGTTCTATGGCGTACCTGTTGAAGGAGGAGTTTCCTGTTGAAAGAGCAACAACAAGAACAAAATGCGGCGGTGAATGAAACACAGGAGGCTTGTAACGTCAATGAAATATTTTACTCAGGAGGCTTGTAATCTAGAGATGCTCAAACAAGACGATGGTCAATTAAGAAATCTGAAAGTGGTTACAACAGGATGGAACAATTTCTTGCTTCAAGATTGAGGGAAATTATGAAGGCAAACTCCTGCGACTTTTTTATGCCCAAGGTACACCAATAGGTTCTGCAAAAGGGTTTGGGTTGGGGTTTTGGTTTGCAATTCCACTGGAGGAGGGCAGAGGGGGGTTTGGGTTTTTTGGGGGTTAGGGTTTTGGAGGGGAAGAGGGGAGAATGGGGGTGGAGGAGGAATGCGGAGTTGAGGGTGGTGGTGGCACCGGGAAGAAGATGAAGAGATGACATTAGGAAGGGGAGAGAGGGAGAGGGAGAGGGAGAAGAAGAAGATGAAGGATGACGAAGAAGAAGCACAGTGGTTGAGTGAAGGATGACGAAGAAGAAGCACAGTGAAGAAGAAGGACTATTTTGCAATACTACCAATAATAGTGCCACGTTAGTTAGCCTACGTGGCACTATAATTGCCAACAATACATCTCATTAACGACGTTAACTTCGAATGTAACGGTAAGGACTTATTTGCATAACGAATGTAAAGATAGGGACTATTTTGAATTAAAATTTAAGTTAAGGACTAATATGCAAACTGGTTACAATCTCAGGGACTAAATTGCCTATTCACTCACACAGAGACTAACATCGTCTTCTGCGCCCTTCGCCAATCTTGGCCGACAAGCACGTTGACACGCGGAGATTTACGTCATCTTTCGCGCTCACAAGATTTGTCATACTGACATTTGAGTCACGCTGACGGGCGGAATTACCCGAGTGGTTATCCGTATAAACATTCTTTTTTGCTGTCTGTAAGACGAAAAGCCTGATAGCACGCAGAGACTAACATCGTCTTCTGCGCCCTTCGCCAATCTTGGCCGACAAGCACGTTGACACGCGGAGATTTACGTCATCTTTCGCGCTCACAAGATCTGTCATACTGACATTTGAGTCACGCTGACGGGCGGAAAAACCCGAGTGGTTATCCGTATAAACATTCTTTATTGCTGTCTGTAAGACGAAAAGCCTGATACCACGCAGAGACTAACGTCGTCTTCTGCACCCTTCGTCAATCGCGGCCGACAAGCCCGTTGACACGCGGAGATTTACGTCAGCTTTCGCGCTCACAAGATCTATCATACTGACATTTGAGTCACGCTGACGGGCGGAAATACCCGAGTGGTTATCCGTATAAACATTCTTTTTTGCTGTCTGTAAGACGAAAAGCCTGATAGCACGCAGAGACTAACGTCGTCTTTTGCGCCCTTCGTCAATTGCGGCCGACAAGCCCGGTGACACGCGGAGATTTACGTCATCTTCCGCGCTCACAAGATCTGTCATAATGACATTTGAGTTACATCGACGGGCGGAAATACCCGAGTGGTTATCCGTATAAACATTCTTTTTTGATGTCTGTAAGACGAAAAGTTTGATAGCACGCAGAGACTAACGTCGTCTTCTGCGCCCTTCGTCAATCGCAGCCGACATGCCCGTTGACACGCGGAGGTTTACGTCATCTTCCGCGCTCACAAGATCTGTCATACTGACATTTGAGTCACGCTGACGGGCAGAAATACCCGAGTGGTTATCCGTATAAACATTGGTTTTTACTGTCTGTAAGACGAAAAGCCTGATAGCACGCAGAGACTAACATCGTCTTCTGCACCCTTCGTCAATCGCGGCCGACAAGCCCGTTGTTACGTGGAGATTTACGTCATCTTTCGCGCTCACAAGATTTGTCATACTGACATTTGAGTCACGCTGACGGGCGGAAATACCCGAGTGGTTATCCGTATAAA
>NC_038248.2:29180696-29181920 GCF_000004515.6 Glycine max | reverse complement strand
GAGTCACGCTGACAGGTGGAAATACCCGAGTGGTTATCCGTATAAACATCGTTTTGCGTCTGTAAGATGAAAAGCTGATAGCACGCAGAGACTAACGTCGTCTTCTGCACCCTTCGTCAATCGCGGCCGACAAGCCCGTTGACACGCGGAGATTTACGTCATCTTTCGCGCTCACAAGATTTGTCATACTGACATTTGAGTCACGCTGAACGGGCGGAAATACCCGAGTGGTTATCCGTATAAACATTCTTTTTGGCTGTCTGTAAGACGAAAAGCCTGATAGCACGCAGAGACTAACATCGTCTTCTGCGCCCTTCGCCAATCGCGGCCGACAAGCCCGTTGACACGCGGAGATTAACGTCATCTTTCGCGCTCACAAGATTTGTCATACTGACATTTGAGTCACGCTGACGGGCGGAAATACCCGAGTGGTTATCCGTATAAACATTCTTTTTTGCTGTCTGTAAGACGAAAAGCCTGATAGCACGCAGAGACTAACATCGTCTTCTGCGCCCTTCGCCAATCTTGGCCGACAAGCACGTTGACACGCGGAGATTTACGTCATCTTTCGCGCTCACAAGGTTTGTCATACTGACATTTGAGTCACGCTGACGGGCGGAAATACCCGAGTGGTTATCCGTATAAACATTCTTTTTTGCTGTCTGTAAGACGAAAAGCCTGATAGCACGCAGAGACTAACGTCGTCTTCTGCGCCCTTCGTCCATTGCGGCCATCAAGCCCGTTGACACGCGGAGATTTACATCATCTTTCGCACTCACAAGATCTGTCATACTGACATTGAGTCACGCTGACGGGCGGAAAAACCCGAGTGGTTATCCGTATAAACATTCTTTATTGCTGTCTGTAAGACGAAAAGCCTGATAGCACGCAGAGACTAACGTCGTCTTCTGCGCCCTTCGTCAACCGCGGCCGACAAGCCCGTTGACACGCGGAGATTTACGTCATCTTTCGCGCTCACAAGATCTGTCATACTGACATTTGAGTCACGCTGACGGGCGGAAATACCCGAGTGGTTATCCGTATAAACATTCTTTTTTCCTGTCTGTAAGGCGAAAAGCCTGATAGCACGCAGAGACTAACGTCGTCTTCTGCGCCCTTCGTCAACCGCGGCCGACAAGCCCGGTTGACACGCGGAGATTTACGTCATCTTTCGCGCTCACAAGATTTGTCATACTGACATTCTGAGATCACGCTGACGGGAGC
>NC_038248.2:29169441-29171596 GCF_000004515.6 Glycine max | reverse complement strand
TGATAGCACGCAGAGACTAACGTCGTCTTCTGCACCCTTCGTCAATTGCGGCCAACAAGCCCGTTGACATGCGGAGATTTACGTCATCTTCCGCGCTCACAAGATCTGTCATACTGACATTTGAGTCACGTTGACGGGCGGAAAAACCCGAGTGGTTATCCGTATAAACATTCTTTATTCCTGTCTGTAAGATGAAAAGCCTGATAGCACGCTGAGACTAACGTCGTCTTCTACGCCCTTCGTCAATCGCGGCCGACAAGCCCGTTGACACGCGGAGATTTTCGTCATCTTTCGGGCTCACAAGATCTGTCATATTGACATTTGAGTCACGCTGACGGGCGGAAATACTCGAGTGGTTATCCGTATAACCATTCATTATTGCTGTCTGTAAGACGAAAAGCCTGATAGCACGCAGAGACTAACGTCGTCTTCTGCGCCCTTCATCAATTGCGGCCGACAAGCCCGTTGACACGCGGAGATTTACGTCATCTTTCGCGCTCACAAGATCTGTCATACTGACATTTGAGTCACGCTGACGGGCGGAAATACCCGAGTGGTTATCCGTATAAACATTCTTTTTTGTTGTCTGTAAGACGAAAAGCCTGATAGCACGCAGAGACTAACGTTGTCTTCTGCGCCCCTCATCAATCGCGACCGACAAGCCCGTTGACACGCGGAGATTTGCGTCATCTTTCGCGCTCACAAGATCTGTCATACTGACCTTTGAGTCACACTAACGGGCGGAAATACCCGAGTGGTTATCCGTATAAACATTCTTTTTTGCTGTCTGTAAGACGAAAAGCCTAATAGCATGCAGAGCCTAAGGTCGTCTTCTGCGCCCTTCGTCAATCGCGGCAGAGAAGCCCGTTGACACGCAGAGATTTACGTCATCTTCCGCGCTCACAAGATCTGTCATACTAACATTTGAGTCACGCTGACGGGCGGAAATACCCGAGTGGTTATCCGTACAAACATTCTTTTTTTATGTCTGTAAGACGAAAAGCCTGATAGCACGCAGAGACTAACGTCGTGTTCTGCACCCTTCGTCAGTCGCGGCCGAAAAGGCTGTTGACACGCGGAGATTTACGTCATCTTGCACGCTCACAAGATCTGTGATACTGACATTTGAGTCACGCTGACGGGCGCAAATACCCGAGTGGTTACCCGAATATACATTCTTTTTTGCTGTTTGTAAGACGAAAAGCCTGATAGCACGCAGAGACTAACGTCATCTTCTGCGCCCTTCGTCAATTGCGGCCGAAAAGCCCGTTGACACGCGGAGATTTACGTCATCTTCCGCGCTCACAAGATCTGTGATACTGACATTTGAGTCACGTTGACTGGCGGAAATACCCGAGTGGTTATCCGTATAAACAATCTTTTTTGCTGTCTGTAAGACGAAAAGCCTGATAGCACGCAGAGACTACCGTCGTCTTCTGCGCCCTTCGTCAATCGCGGCCGACCAGCACGTTGACACGCGGAGATTTACGTCATCTTCCTGCGCTCACAAGATCTGTCATACTGACATTTGAGTCGACGCTGACGGGCGGAAATACCCGAGTGGTTATCCGTATAAACATTCTTTTTTGCTGTCTGTAGACGAAAAGCCTGATAGCACGCAGAGACTAACGTCGTCTTCTACACACTTCGTCAATCGCGGCCGACAAGCCCGTTGATACGCGGAGATTTACGTCATCTTTCGCGCTCACAAGATCTGTCATACTGAGATTTGAGTCACGCTGAAGGGCGGAAATACCCGAGTGGTTATCCGTATAAACATTCTTCATTGCTGTCTGTAAGACGAAAAGCCTGATAGCACGCAGAGACTAACGTCGTCTTCTGCGCCCTTTGTCAATCGCGGACGACAAGCCCGTTTACACGCGGAGATTTACGTCATCTTTCGCGCTCACAAGATCTGTCATACTGACATTTGAGTCACGCTGACGGGCGTAAATATCCGAGTGGTTATCCGTATAAACATTCTTTTTTGCTGTCTGTAAGACGAAAAGCCTGATAGCACGCAGAGACTAACGTCGTCTTCTGCACCCTTCGTCAATCGCGGCCGACAAGCCCGTTGACACGCGGAGATTTACGTCATCTTCCGCGCTCACAAGATCTGTCATACTGACATTTGAGTCACGTTGACGGGCGGAAA
>NC_038248.2:29148673-29163531 GCF_000004515.6 Glycine max | reverse complement strand
AAAGAAAGGAGGGAAGGATTTGTGGCGATAATAGCTCGGTACCGAGTCAGCTGACGGGCGGAAAAACCGAGTGGTTATCCGTATAAACATTCTTTATTGTTGTCTGTAAGACGAAAAGCCGGATAGCAGGCAGAGACTAACGTCATCTTCTACACACTTCGTCAATCGCGGCCGACAAGCCCGTTGTTACGCGGAGATTTACGTCATCTTTCGCGCTCACAAGATCTGTCATACTGACATTTGAGTCACGCTGACGGCGGAAATACCCCAGTGGTTATCCGTATAAACATTCTTTTTTGCTGTCTGTAAGACAAAAAACCTGATAGCACCCAGAGACTAACATCGTCTTCTGCACCCTTCGTCAATCGCGGGCGACAAGCCCGTTGACACGCGAAGATTTACGTCATCCTCCGCGCTCACAAGATCTGTGATACTGACATTTGAGTCACGCTGACGGGCGGAAATACCCGAGTGGTTATCCGTATAAACATTCTTTTTTGCTGTCTGTAAGACGAAAAGCCTGATAGCACGCAGAGACTAACGTCATCTTCTGCGCCCCTCATCAATCGCGACCGACAAGCCCGTTGACACGCGGAGATTTGCGTCATCTTTCGCGCTCACAAGATCTGTCATACTGACCTTTGAGTCACACTAACGGGCGGAAATACCCGAGTGGTTATCCGTATAAACATTCTTTTTTGCTGTCTGTAAGACGAAAAGCCTAATAGCATGCAGAGCCTAAGGTCGTCTTCTGCGCCCTTCGTCAATCGCGGCAGAGAAGCCCGTTGACACGCAGAGATTTACGTCATCTTCCGCGCTCACAAGATCTGTCATACTAACATTTGAGTCACGCTGACGGGCGGAAATACCCGAGTGGTTATCCGTACAAACATTCTTTTTTTATGTCTGTAAGACGAAAAGCCTGATAGCACGCAGAGACTAACGTCGTGTTCTGCACCCTTCGTCAGTCGCGGCCGAAAAGGCTGTTGACACGCGGAGATTTACGTCATCTTTCGCGCTCACAAGATTTGTCATACTGACATTTGAGTCACGCTGACGGGCGGAAATACCCGAGTGGTTTTCCGTATAAACATTCTTTTTTGCTTTCTGTAAGACGAAAAACCAGATAGCACCCAGAGACTAACATCGTCTTCTGCACCCTTCGTCAATCGCGGCCGACAAGCCCGTTGACACGCGAAGATTTACGTCATCTTCCGCGCTCACAAGATCTGTCATACTGACATTTGAGTCACGCTGACGGGCGGAAATACCCGAGTGGTTATCCGTATAAACATTCTTTTTTGCTGTCTGTAAGACGAAAAGCCTGATAGCACGCAGAGACTAACGTCGTCTTCTGCGCCCTTTGTCAATCGCGGCCGACATACCTGTTGACACGCGGAGATTTACGTCATCTTTTGCGCTCACAAGATCTGTCATACTGACATTTGAGTCACGCTGACGGGCGGAAAAACCCGAGTGGTTATCCGTATAAACATTCTTTATTGTTGTCTGTAAGACGAAAAGCCGGATAGCAGGCAGAGACTAACGTCATCTTCTACACACTTCGTCAATCGCGGCCGACAAGCCCGTTGTTACGCGGAGATTTACGTCATCTTTCGCGCTCACAAGATCTGTCATACTGACATTTGAGTCACGCTGACGGCGGAAATACCCGAGTGGTTATCCGTATAAACATTCTTTTTTGCTGTCTGTAAGACAAAAAACCTGATAGCACCCAGAGACTAACATCGTCTTCTGCACCCTTCGTCAATCGCGGCCGACAAGCCCGTTGACACTCGAAGATTTACGTCATCCTCCGCGCTCACAAGATCTGTGATACTGACATTTGAGTCACGCTGACGGGGCGGAAATACCCGAGTGGTTATCCGTATAAACATTCTTTTTTGCTGTCTGTAAGACGAAAAGCCTGATAGCACGCAGAGACTAACGTCATCTTCTGCGCCCTTCGTCAATCGCGGCCGAGAAGCCTGTTGACACGCGGAGATTTACGTCATCTTCCGCGCTCACAAGATCGGTCATACTCACATTGAGTCACGCTGACGGGCGGGAAATACCCGAGGTGTTATCCGTATAAACATTCTTTTTTGATGTTTGTAAGACGAAAAGCCTGATAGCACGCAGAGACTAACGTTGTCTTCTGCGCCCTTCGTCAATCGCGGCCGACAAGCCCAATGACACACGGAGATTTACGTCATCTTCCGCGCCCACAAGATCTGTCATACTGACATTTGAGTCACGCTGACGGGCGGAAATACCCGAGTGGTTATCCGGATAACATTCTTTTTGGCTGTCTGTAAGACGAAACCCCAGATAGCAAGCAGGAGACTAACGTAGTCTTCTGCGCCCTTCGTCCACGCGGCCGACAAGCCCGTTGACACTCGAAGATTTACGTCATATTCCGCGCACACAACATCTGTCATACTGACATTTGAGTCACACTGACGGGCTGAAATACCCGAGTGGTTATCCGTATAAACATTACTTTTTGCGGTCTGTAAGACGAAAAGCCTGATAGCACGCAGAGATTAACGTAGTCTTCTGCGCCCTTCGTCAATCGCGGCCGACAAGCCCGTTCACACGTGGTGATTTACGTCATCTTCCGCGCTCACAAGATCTGTCATATTAACATTTGAGTCACGCTGACGGGTGGAAATAGCCGAGTGGTTATCCGTATAAACATTCCTTTTTGTTGTCTGTAAGGCGAAAAGCCTGATAGCACGCAGAGACTAACGTCGTCTTCTGCGCCCTTCGTCAATCGCGGCCGAGAAGCCTGTTGACACGCGGAGATTTACGTCATCTTCCGCGCTCACAAGATCTGTCATACTCACATTTGAGTCACGCTGACAGGCGGAAATACCCGAGTGGTTATTCGTATATACATTCTTTTTTGCTGTCTGTAAGACAAAAAGCCTGATAGCACGCAGAGACTAACATCGTCTTCTGCGCCCTTCGTCAATCGCGGCCGACAAGCCCATTGACACTCGAAGATTTACGTCATATTCCGCGCACACAATATCTGTCATACTGACATTTGAGTCACACTGACGGGCTGAAATACCCGAGTGGTTATCCGTATAAACATTCTTTTATGTTGTCTGTTTGACGAAAAGCCTGATAGCATGCAGAGACTAACGTTGTCTTCTGCGCCCTTCGTCAATCGCGGCAGACAAGCCCGTTGACACGCGGAGATTTACATCATCTTCTGCGCTCACAAGATCTGTCATACTGACATTTGAGTCACGCTGACGGCGAAAATACCCGAGTGGTTATCCGTATAAACATTCTTTTTTGCTGTCTGTAAGACGAAAAGCCTTATAGAACGCAGAGACTAACGTCGTCTTCTGCGCCCTTCGTCAATCGCGGCCGATAAGCCCATTGACACGCGGAGATTTTCGTCATCTTCCGTGCACACAAGATCTGTCATACTGACATTTGAGTCACGCTGACGGGCTGAAATACACGAGTGGTTATCCGTATAAACATTCTTTTATGCTGTCTGTTTGACGAAAAGCCTTATAGCACGAAGAGACTAACGTCGTCTTCTACGCCCTTCGTCAATCGTGGCCGACAAGCCCGTTGACACGCGGAGATTTACAACATCTTCCGCGCCCACAAGATCTGTCTTACTTAAATTTGAGTCACGCTGACGGGCTGAAATACCCGAGTGGTTATCCGTATAAACATTCTTTTTTGCTGTCTGTAAGACGAAAAGCATGATAGCACGCAAAGACTAACGTAGTCTTCTGCGCACTTCGTCAATCGCGGCCGACAAGCCCGTTGACACGCGGAGATTTACGTCATCTTCCGCGCTCAAAAGATCTGTCATACTCACATTTGAGTCACGCTGATGAGCGGAAATACACGAGTGGTTATCCGTATAAACATTCTTTTTTGCTGTTTGTAAGACGAAAAGCTTGATAGCACGCAGAGACTAACGTCGTCTTCTGCGCCCTTCGTCAACCGCGGCCGACAAGCCCGTTGACACGCGGAGATTTACGTCATCTTCCGCGCTCACAAGATTTGTAATATTGACATTTAAGTTCCGCTGACGGGCGGAAATACCCGAGTGGTTATCCGTATAAACATTCTTTTTTGCTGTCTGTAAGACGAAAAGCCTGATAGCACACAGAGACTAACGTCGTCTTCTGCGCCCTTCGTCAATCGCGACCGACAAGCCCGTTGACACGCGGAGATTTACGTCATCTTCCGCGATCACAAGATCTGTCATACTCACATTTGAGTCACGCTGACGGGCGGAAATACCCGAGTGGTTATCCGTATAAACATTCTTTTTTGATGTCTGTAAGACGAAAAGCCTGATAGCACGCAGAGACTAATGTCGTCTTCTACGCCCTTCGTCAATCGTGGCCGACAAGCCCGTTGACTCGCGGAGATTTACGTCATCTTCCGCGCCCACAAGATCTGTCTTACTTAAATTTGAGTCACGCTGACGGGCGGAAATACCCGAGTGGTTATCAGTATAAACATTCTTTTTTGCTGTCTGTAAGACGAAAAGCATGATAGCACGCAAAGACTAACGTAGTCTTCTGCGCCCTTCGTCAATCGCGGCCGACAAGCCCGTTGACACGCGGAGATTTACGTCATCTTCCGAGCTCACATGATCTGTCATACTCACAATTGAGTCACGTTGACGGGCGGAAATATCCGAGTGGTTATCCGTATAAGCATTCTTTTTAGTTGTCTCTAAGACGAAAAGCCTGATAGCAGGCAGAGACTAACATCGTCTTCTGCGCCCTTCGTCAATCGCGGCCAACAAGCCCGTTGACTCGCGGAGATTTACGTCATCTTCCGCGCCCACAAGATCTGTCTTACTTAAATTTGAGTCACGCTGACGGGCGGAAATACGCGAGTGGTTATCCGTATAAACATTCTTTTTTGCTGTCTGTAAGACGAAAAGCCTGATAGCACGCAAAGACTAACGTCGTCTTTTGCGCCCTTCGTCAGTCGCGGCCGACAAGCCCCGTTGACACGCGGAGATTTACGTCATCTTCCGCGCTCACAAGATCTGTCATACTGACATTTGAGTCACGTTGACGGGCGGAAATACCGAGTGGTTATCCGTATAAACATTCTTTTTTGCTGTCTGTAAGATGAAAGCCTGATAGCACGCAGAGACTAATGTCGTCTTCTGCATCCCTTCGTCAATCGCGGCCGACAAGCCCGTTGACACGCGGAGATTTACTCATCTTCCGCGCTCACAAATCTGTCATACTGACATTTGAGTCACGTGACGGGCGAAATACCCGAGTGGTTATCCGTATAAACATTCTTTTTGCTGTCTGTAAGACGAAAAGCCTGATAGCACGCAGAGACTACGTCGTCTTCTACCCTTCGTCAATCGCGGCCGACAAGCCCGTTGACACGCGAGATTTACGTCATCTTCCGCGTCACAAGATCTGTCATACTGACATTTGAGTCACGTGACGGCGGAAATACCCGAGTGGTTATCCGTATAAACATTTTTTTTACTTCTGTAAGACGAAAAGCCTGATAGCACGCAGAGACTAACGTCGTCTTCTGCGCCCTTCGTCAATCGCGGCCGACAAGCCCGTTGACACGCGGAGATTTACTCATCTTCCGCGCTCACAAGATCTGTCATACTGACATTTGAGTCACGCTGACGGGCGGAAATACCCGAGTGGTTATCCGTATAAACATTTTTTTGCTGTCTGTAAGACGAAAAGCCTGATAGCACGCAGAGACTAACGTCGTCTTCTGCGCCCTTCGTCAATCGCGGCCGACAAGCCCGTTGACACGCGGAGATTTACGTCATCTTCCCGCTCACAAGATCTGTCATACTACATTTGAGTCACGTTGACGGGCGGAAATACCCGAGTGGTTATCCGTATAAACATTTTTTTTGCTTCTGTAAGAGAAAAGCCTGATAGCACGCAGAGACTAACGTCGTCTTCTGCACCCTTCGTCAATCGCGGCCGACAAGCCCGTTGACACGCGGAGATTTACTCATCTTCCGCGCTCACAAGATCTGTCATACTGACATTTGAGTCACGCTGACGGGCGGAAATACCGAGTGGTTATCCGTATAAACATTCTTTTTGCTGTCTGTAAGACGAAAAGCCTGATAGCAGCAGAGACTAACGTCGTCTTCTGCGCCTTCGTCAATCGCGGCCGACAAGCCCGTTGACACGCGGAGATTTACGTCATCTTCCGCGCTCACAAGATCTGTCATACTGACATTTGAGTCACGTTGACGGGCGGAAATACCCGAGTGGTTATCCGTATAAACATTCTTTTTGCTGTCTGTAAGACGAAAAGCCTGATAGCACGCAGAGACTAACGTCGTCTTCTGCGCCTTCGTCAATCGCGGCCGACAAGCCCGTTGACACGCGGAGATTTACGTCATCTTCCGCGCTCACAAGATCTGTCATACTGACATTTGAGTCACGCTGACGGGCGGAAATACCGAGTGGTTATCCGTATAAACATTCTTTTTGCTGTCTGTAAGAGAAAAGCCTGATAGCACGCAGAGACTAACGTCGTCTTCTCGCCCTTCGTCAATCGCGGCCGACAAGCCCGTTGACACGCGGAGATTTACGTCATCTTCCGCGCTCACAAGATCTGTCATACTGACATTTGAGTCACGTGACGGGCGGAAATACCCGAGTGGTTATCCGTATAAACATTCTTTTTTGCTGTCTGTAAGACGAAAAGCCTGATAGCACGCAGAGACTAACGTCGTCTTCTGCGCCCTTCGTCAATCGCGGCCGACAAGCCCGTTGACACGCGGAGATTTACGTCATCTTCCGCGCTCACAAGATCTGTCATACTGACATTTGAGTCACGTTGACGGGCGGAATACCCGAGTGGTTATCCGTATAAACATTCTTTTTTGCTGTCTGTAAGAGAAAAGCCTGATAGCACGCAGAGACTAACGTCGTCTTCTGCGCCCTTCGTCAATCGCGGCCGACAAGCCCGTTGACACGCGGAGATTTAACTCATCTTCCGCGCTCACAAGATCTGTCATACTACATTTGAGTCACGCTGACGGGCGGAAATACCCGAGTGGTTATCCGTATAAACATTCTTTTTTGCTGTCTTAAGACGAAAAGCCTGATAGCACCAGAGACTAACGTCGTCTTCTCGCCCTTCGTCAATCGCGGCCGACAAGCCCGTTGACACGCGGAGATTTACGTCATCTTCCACGCTCACAAGATCTGTCATACTGACATTTGAGTCACGTTGACGGGCGGAAATACCCGAGTGGTTATCCGTATAAACATTCTTTTTTGCTGTCTGTAAGATGAAAAGCCTGATAGCACGCAGAGACTAACGTCGTCTTCTACGCCCTTCGTCAATCGCGGCCGACAAGCCCGTTGACACGCGGAGATTTACGTCATCTTCCGCGCTCACAAGATCTGTCATACTGACATTTGAGTCACGTGACGGGCGGAAATACCCGAGTGGTTATCCGTATAAACATTCTTTTTGCTGTCTGTAAGAGAAAAGCCTGATAGCACGCAGAGACTAACGTCGTCTCTGCGCCCTTCGTCAATCGCGGCCGACAAGCCGTTGACACGCGGAGATTTACGTCATCTTCCGCGCTCACAAGATCTGTCATACTGACATTTGAGTCACGCTGACGGGCGAAATACCCGAGTGGTTATCCGTATAAACATTCTTTTTTGCTGTCTGTAAGACGAAAAGCCTGATAGCACGCAGAGACTAACGTCGTCTTCTGCGCCCTTCGTCAATCGCGGCCGACAAGCCCGTTGACACGCGGAGATTTACGTCATCTTCGCGCTCACAAGATCTGTCATACTCATATTTGAGTCACGCTGACGGGCGGAAATACCCGAGTGGTTATCCGTATAAGCATTCTTTTTTGTTGTCTCTAAGACGAAAAGCCTGATAGCACGCAGAGACTAACATCGTCTTCTGCGCCCTTCGTCAATCGCGGCCGACAAGCCCGTTGACACGCGGAGATTTACGTCATCTTCCGCGCTCACAAGATCTGTAATACTGAACATTTGAGTCACGCTGACGGGCGGAAATACCCGAGTGGTTATCCGTATAAACATTCTTTTTTGCTGTCTGTAAGACGAAAAGCCTGATAGCACGCAGAGACTAACGTCGTCTTCTGCGCCCTTCGTCAATCGCGGCCGACAAGCCGTTGACACGCGGAGATTTACGTCATCTTCCGCGCTCACAGATCTGTCATACTGACATTTGAGTCACGTGACGGGCGGAAATACCCGAGTGGTTATCCGTATAAACATTCTTTTTTGCTGTCTGTAAGACGAAAAGCCTGATAGCACGCAGAGACTAACGTCGTCTTCTGCCCTTCGTCAATCGCGGCCGACAAGCCGTTGACACGCGGAGATTTACGTCATCTTCCACGCTCACAAGATCTGTCATACTGACATTTGAGTCACGTTGACGGGCGGAAATACCCGAGTGGTTATCCGTATAAACATTCTTTTTTGCTGTCTGTAAGACGAAAAGCCTGATAGCACGCAGAGACTAACGTCGTCTTCTGCGCCCTTCGTCAATCGCGGCCGACAAGCCCGTTGACACGCGGAGATTTACGTCATCTTCCGCGCTCACAGATCTGTCATACTGACATTTGAGTCACGTTGACGGGCGGAAATACCCGAGTGGTTATCCGTATAAACATTCTTTTTTGCTGTCTGTAAGATGAAAAGCCTGATAGCACGCAGAGACTAATGTCGTCTTCTGCCCTTCGTCAATCGCGGCCGACAAGCCCGTTGACACGCGGAGATTTACGTCATCTTCCGCGCTCACAAGATCTGTCATACTGACATTTGAGTCACGCTGACGGGCGGAAATACCCGAGTGGTTATCCGTATAAACATTCTTTTTTGCTGTCTGTAAGATGAAAAGCCTGATAGCACGCAGAGACTAACGTCGTCTTCTCGCCCTTCGTCAATCGCGGCCGACAAGCCCGTTGACACGCGGAGATTTACGTCATCTTCCGCGCTCACAAGATCTGTCATACTGACATTTGAGTCACGTTGACGGGCGGAAATACCCGAGTGGTTATCCGTATAAACATTCTTTTTTGCTTCTGTAAGACGAAAAGCCTGATAGCACGCAGAGACTAACGTCGTCTTCTGCGCCCTTCGTCAATCGCGGCCGACAAGCCCGTTGACACGCGGAGATTTACGTCATCTTCCGCGCTCACAAGATCTGTCATACTGACATTTGAGTCACGCTGACGGGCGGAAATACCCGAGTGGTTATCCGTATAAACATTCTTTTTTGTGTCTGTAAGACGAAAAGCCTGATAGCACGCAGAGACTAACGTCGTCTTCTGCGCCCTTCGTCAATCGCGGCCGACAAGCCGTTGACACGCGGAGATTTACGTCATCTTCCGCGCTCACAAGATCTGTCATACTGACATTTGAGTCACGTGACGGGCGGAAATACCGAGTGGTTATCCGTATAAACATTCTTTTTTGCTGTCTGTAAGAGAAAAGCCTGATAGCACGCAGAGACTAACGTCGTCTTCTCGCCCTTCGTCAATCGCGGCCGACAAGCCCGTTGACACGCGGAGATTTACTCATCTTCCGCGCTCACAAGATCTGTCATACTGACATTTGAGTCACGCTGACGGGCGGAAATACCCGAGTGGTTATCCGTATAAACATTCTTTTTTGCTGTCTGTAAGACGAAAAGCCTGATAGCACACAGAGACTAACGTCGTCTTCTGCGCCTTCGTCAATCGCGGCCGACAAGCCCGTTGACACGCGGAGATTTACGTCATCTTCCGCGCTCACAGATCTGTCATACTGACATTTGAGTCACGTTGACGGGCGGAAATACCCAAGTGTTATCCGTATAAACATTCTTTTTTGCTGTCTGTAAGACGAAAAGCCTGATAGCACGCAGAGACTAACGTCGTCTTCTGCGCCCTTCGTCAATCGCGGCCGACAAGCCCGTTGACACGCGGAGATTTACGTCATCTTCCGGCTCACAGATCTGTCATACTGACATTTGAGTCACGCTGACGGGCGGAAATACCGAGTGGTTATCCGTATAAACATTCTTTTTTGCTGTCTGTAAGACGAAAAGCCTGATAGCACGCAGAGACTAACGTCGTCTTCTGCGCCCTTCGTCAATCGCGGCCGACAAGCCCGTTGACACGCGGAGATTTACGTCATCTTCCGCGCTCACAAGATCTGTCATCTCACATTTAGAGTCACGCTGATGAGGCGGAAATACCCGAAGTGGTTATCGGTATAACCATTATTTTTGCTGTCTGTAAGACGAAAAGCCTAATAGCACGCAGAGACTAATGTCGTATTCTGCGCCCTTCGTCAATCGCGGCCGACAAGCCCGTTGACACGCGGAGATTTACGTCATCTTCCACGATCACAAGATCTGTCATACTCACATTTGAGTCACGCTGACGGGCGGAAATACCCGAGTGGTTATCCGTATAAACATTCTTTTTTGCTGTCTGTAAGACGAAAAGCTTGATAGCACGCAGAGACTAACGTCGTCTTCTGCGCCCTTCGTCAACCGTGGCCGACAAGCCTGTTGACACGCGGAGATTTACGTCATCTTACGCGCTCACATGATCTGTCATACTCACAATTGAGTCACGCTAACGGGCGGAAATACCCGAGTGGTTATCCGTATAAGCATTCTTTTTTGTTGTCTCTAAAACGAAAAGCCTGATAACACGCAGAGACTAACATCGTCTTCTGCGTCCTTCGTCAATCGCGGCCGACAGGCCCGTTGACACGCGGAGATTTACGTCATCTTCCGCGCTCACAAGATCTGTAATACTGACATTTAAGTCCCGTTGACGGGCGGAAATAGCCGAGTGGTCATCCGTATAAACATTCTTTTTTGCTGTCTGTAAGACTAAAAGCCTTATAGCACGCAGAGACTAACGTCGTCTCCTGTGCCCTTCGTCAATCGCAGCCGACAAGCCCGTTTACACGCGGAGATTTACGTCATCCTCCACGCTCACAAGATCTGTCAAAGTGACATTTGAGTCATGTTGACGGGCGGAAATACGCGAGTGGTTATCCGTATAAACATTCTTTTTTGCTGTCTGTAAGACGAAAAGCCTGATAGCACACAAAGACTAACGTCGTATTTTGTGCCCTTCGTCAATCGCGGCCGACAAGCCCGTTGACACGCGGAGATTTACGTCATCTTCCGCGCTCACAAGATTTGTCATACTCACATTTGAGTCACGGCTGACGGGCGGAAATACTCAAGTGGTTATCCGTATAAACATTCTTTTTTGCTGTCTGTAAGACGAAAAACCTGATAGCACGCAGAGACTAACGTCGTCTTCTACGCCCTTCGTCAATCGCGGCCGACAAACCCGTTGACACGCGGAGATTTACGTCATCTTCCATGCTCACAAGATCTGTCATACTGACATTTGAGTCACGCTGACGGGCGGAAATACCCGAGTGGTTATCCGTATAAACATTCTTTTTTGGTGTCAGTAAGACGTAAAGCCTGATAGCACGCAGAGACTAACGTCGTCTTCTACGCCCTTCGTCAATCGCGGCCGACAAGCCTTTGACACGCGGAGATTTACGTCATCTTCCGCGCTCACAAGATTTGTCATACAGACATTTGAGTCACGCTGACGGGCGGAAAAACCCGAGTGGTTATCCGTATAAACATTCTTTTTTCTATCTGTAAGACGAAAAGCCTGATAGCATGCAGAGACTAACGTCGTCTTCTGCGCCCTTCGTCAATCGCGGTCGACAAGCATGTTGACACGCGGAGATTTACGTCATCTTCCGCGCACACAAGATTTGTCATACTGACATTTGAGTCACGTTGACGGGCAGAAATACCCAAGTGGATATCCGTATAAACATTCTTTTTTCCTGTCTGTAAGACGAAATGCCTGATTGCACGCAGAGACTAACGTCGTCTTCTGCGCCCTTCGTCAACCGCTGCCGACAAGCCCGTTGACACGCGGAGATTTACGTCAACTTCCACGCTCACAAGATTTGTCATACTGACATTTGAGTCACGTTGACGGGCGGAGATACCCTAGTGGTTATCCGTCTAAACATTCTTTTTTGGTGTCAGTAAGACGTAAAGCCTGATAGCACGCAGAGACTAACGTCGTCTTCTGCGTCCATCGTCAGTCTCGGCCGACAAGCCTGTTGACACGCGGAGATTTACGTCATCTTCCACGCTCACAAGATCTGTCATACTCAAATTTGAGTCACGCTGACGGGCGGAAATACCCGAGTTGTTATCCGTATAAACATTTTTTTTGCTGTCTGTAAGACGAAAAGCCTGATTGCACGCAGAGACTAACGTCGTCTTCTGCGCCCTTCGTCAATCACGGCCGACAAGCCCTTTGACACGCGGAGATTTACGACATCTTCCGCTCTCACAAGATTTGTCATACTGACATTTGAGTCACGCTGACGGGCGGAAAAACCCGAGTGGTTATCCGTATAAACATTCTTTTTTGCTGTCTGTAAGACGAAAAGCCTGATAGCGTGCAGAGACTAACGTCGTCTTCTACGCCCTTCGTCAATCATGGCCGACAAACCCGTTGACACGCGGAGATTTACGTCATCTTCCATGCTCACAAGATCTGTCATACTGACATTTGAGTCACGTTGACGGGCGGAAATACCCGAGTGGTTATCCGTATAAACATTCTTTTTGCTGTCTATAAGATGAAAAGCCTGATAGCACGCAGAGACTAACATCGTCTTCTGTGCCCTTCGTCAATCGCGGCTGACAAGCCCGTTGACACGCGGAGATTTACGTCATCTTCCGCGCTCACAAGATCTGTCATACTGACATTTGAGTCACGTTGACGGGCGGAAATACCCGAGTGGTTATCCGTATAAACATTCTTTTTTGCTGTCTGTAAGATGAAAAGCCTGATAGCACGCAGAGACTAACATCGTCTTCTGCGCCCTTCGTCAATCGTGGCCGACAAGCCCGTTGACACGCGGAGATTTACGTCATCTTCCGCGCTCACAAGATCTGTCATACTGACATTTGAGTCACGTTGACGGGCGGAAATACCCGAGTGGTTATCCGTATAAACATTCTTTTTTGCTGTCTGTAAGACGAAAAGCCTGATAGCACGCAGAGACTAATTTCGTCTTCTGCGCCCTTCGTCAATCGCGGCCAACAAGCCCGTTGACACGCGGAGATTTACGTCATCTTCCGCGCTCACAAGATCTGTCATACTGACATTTGAGTCACGCTGACGGGCGGAAATACCCGAGTGGTTATCCGTATAAACATTCTTTTTTGCTGTCTGTAAGATGAAAGCCCTGACAGCACGCAGAGACTAGTGTCGTCTTCAGCATCCTTCGTCAATCGCGGCCGACAAGCCCGTTGACACGCGGTGATTTACGTCATCTTCCGCGCTCACAAGATCTGTCATACTGACATTTGAGTAACGTTGACTGGCAGAAATACCCGAGTGGTTATCCGTATAAACATTATTTTTTACTGTCTGTAAGACGAAAAAGCCTGATAGCCAGAAGAGACTAACGTCGTCTTCTGCGCCCTTCGTCCATCGCGGCCGACAAGCCCGTTGACAGGCGGAGATTTACGTCATCTTCCGCGCTCACAAGATCTGTCATACTCACATTTGAGTCACCCTGACGGGCGGGAATACCCGTATGGTTATCCGTATAAACATTCTTTTTGTTGTCTGTAAGACGAAAAGCCTGATAGCACGCAGAGACTAACGTCGTCTTCTACGCCCAACGTCAATCGCGGCCGACAAGCCAGTTGACACGCGGGGATTTACGTCATCTTCCGCGCTCACAAGATCTGTCATACTCACATTTGAGTCACGTTGACGGGCGGAAATACCCGAGTGGTTATCCGTATAAACATTCTTTTTTGCTGTCTGTAAGATGAAAAGCCTGATAGCATGCAGAGACTAATGTCGTCTTCTGCATCCTTCGTCAATCGCGGCCGACAAGCCCGTTGACACGCGGAGATTTACATCATCTTCCGCGCTCACAAGATCTGTTATACTGACATTTGAGTCACGTTGACGGGCGGAAATACCCGAGTGGTTATCCGTATAAACATTCTTTTTGCTGTCTGTAAGACGAAAAGCCTGATAGCACGCAGAGACTATGTCGTATTCTGCGCCCTTCGTCAATCCCGGCCGACAGGCCCGTTGACACGCGGAGATTTACGTCATCTTCCACGCTCACATGATCTGTCATACTCACAATTGAGTCACGCTGACGGGCGGAAATACCCGAGTGGTTATCCGTATAGCACGCAGAGACTAAGGTCGTCTTCTGCGCCGTTCGTCAATCGCGGCCGACAAGCCCGTTGACACGCGGAGATTTACGTCATCTTCCGCGCTCACAAGATCTGTCATACTCACATTTGAGTCACGCTGACGGGCGGAAATACCCGAGTGGTTATCCGTACAAACATTCTTTTTTGATGTCTGTAAGACGAAAAGCCTGATAGCACGCAGAGAGTAACGTAGTCTTCTGCGCCCTTCGTCAATCGCGGCCGACAAGCACGTTCACATGCGGAGATTTACGTCATCTTTCGCGCTCACAAGATCTGTCATACTCACATTTGAGTCACACTGACGATCGGAAATACCCGAGTGGTTATCCGTATAAACATTCTTTTTTGATGTTTGTAAGACGAAAAGCCTGATAGCACGCAGAGACTAACGTCGTCTCCTGCGCCCTTCGTCAATCGCGGCCGACAAGCCCGTTGACACGCGGAGATTTACGTCATCTTTCGCGCTCACAAGATCTGTCATACTCATATTTGAGTCACGCTGACGGGCGGAAATACCCGAGTGGTTATCCGTAATACTTTTTTGCTATCTG
>NC_038248.2:29143961-29146219 GCF_000004515.6 Glycine max | reverse complement strand
GTTTACACGCGGAGATTACGTCATCTTCCGCGCTCACAAGATCTGTCATAGTGACACTTGAGTCACGCTGACGGGCGGAAATACCAGAGTGATTACGCGTATACACATTCTTTTTTGCTGTCTGTAAGACGACAAGCTTGATAGCACGCAGAGACTAAAGTCGTCTTCTGCGCCCTTCATCAACCGTGGCCGACAAGCCTGTTGACACGCGGAGATTTACGTCATCTTCCGCGCTCACATGATCTGTCATACTCACAATTGAGTCACGTTGACGGGCGGAAATACCCTAGTGGTTATCCGTATAGCACGCAGAGACTAAGGTCGTCTTTTGCGACGTTCGTCAATCGCGGCCGACAAGCCCGTTGACACGCGGAGATTTACGTCATCTTCCGTGCTCACAAGATCTGTCATACTCACATTTGAGTCACGCTGATGAGCGGAAATACCCGAGTGGTTATCCGTATAAACATTATTTTTGCTGTCTGTAAGACGAAAAGCCTAATAGCACGCAGAGACTAATGTCGTATTCTGCGCCCTTCGTCAATCGCGGCCGACAAGCCCGTTGACACGCGGAGATTTACGTCATCTTTCGCGCTCACAAGATCTGTCATACTCACATTTGAGTCACGCTGACGGGCGGAAATACCCGAGTGGTTATCCGTATAAGCTTTCTTCTTTGCTCTCTGTAAGACGAAAAGCCTGATAGCACGCAGAGACTAACGTTCTCTTCTGCGCCCTTCGTCAATCGCGGCCGACAAGCCTGTTGACACGCGGAGATTTACGTCATCTTCCACGCTCACAAGATCTGTCATACTGACATTTGAGTCACGCTGACGGGCGGAAATACCCGAGTGGTTATCCGTATAAACATTCTTTTTTGCTGTCTGTAAGACGAAAAGCTTGATAGCACGCAGAGACTAAAGTCGTCTTCTGCGCCCTTCGTCAACCGTGGCCGACAAGCCTGTTGACACGCGGAGATTTACGTCATCTTCCGCGCTCACATGATCTGTCATACTCACAATTGAGTCACGCTGACGGGCGGAAATACCCGAGTGGTTATCCGTATAGCACGCAGAGACTAAGGTCGTCTTCTGCGACGTTCGTCAATCGCGGCCGACAAGCCCGTTGACACGCGGAGATTTACGTCATCTTCCGCGCTCACAACATCTGTCATACTCACATTTGAGTCACGCTGACGGGCGGAAATACCCGAGTGGTTATCCGTACAAATATTCTTTTTTGATGTCTCTAAGACGAAAAGCCTGATAGCACGCAGAGAGTAACGTAGTCTTCTGCGCCGTTCGTCAATCGCGGCCGACAAGCACGTTCACCCGCGGAGATTTACGTCATCTTTCGCGCTCACAAGATCTGTCATACTCACATTTGAGTCACACTGACGATCGGAAATACCCGAGTGGTTATCCGTATAAACATTCTTTTTTGCTGTCTGTAAGACGAAAAGCCTGATAGCACGCAAAGACTAACGCGTCTTTTGCGCCCTTCGTCAATCGCGGCCGACACGCCCGTTGACACGCGGAGATTTACGTCATCTTCCGCGCTCACAAGATCTGTCATACTCACATTTGAGTCACGCTGATGAGCGGAAATACCCGAGTGGTCATCCGTATAAACATTCTTTTTTGCTGTCTGTAAGACTAAAAGCCTGATAGCACGCAGAGACTAACGTCGTCTCTTGCGCCCTTCGTCAATCGCAGCCGACAAGCCCGTTTACACGCGGAGATTTACGTCATCTTCCGCGCTCACAAGATCTGTAATACTGACATTTAAGTCCCGCTGACGGGCGGAAATACCCGAGTGGTTATCCGTATAAACATTCTTTTTTGCTGTCTGTAAGACGAAAAGCTTGATAGCACGCAGAGACTAACGTCATCTTCTGCGCCCTTTCGTCAACCGTGGCCGACAAGCCCGTTGACACGCGGAGATTTACGTCATCTTCCGCGCTCACATGATTTGTGATACTCACAATTGAGTCACGTTGACGGGCGGAAATACCCGAGTGGTTATCCGTATAAGCATTCTTTTTTGTTGTCTCTAAGACGAAAAGCCTGATAGCAGGCAGAGACTAACATCGTCTTCTGCGCCCTTCGTCAAATCGCGGCCGACAAGCCCGTTGACACGCGGAGATTTACGTCATCTTCCGCGCTCACAAGATCTGTCATACTCACATTTGAGTCACGCTGATGAGCGGAAATACCCGAGAAGACCCCAGTATTGTGCGACGATTTCTTGCTGTCTGT
>NC_038248.2:29139921-29143861 GCF_000004515.6 Glycine max | reverse complement strand
CTTATAGCACGCAGAGACTAATGTCGTATTCTGCGCCCTTCGTCAATCGCGGCCGACAAGCCCGTTGACACGCGGAGATTTACGTCATCTTCCACGATCACAAGATCTGTCATACTCACATTTGAGTCACGCTGACGGGCGGAAATACCCGAGTGGTTATCCGTATAAACTTTCTTTTTTGCTGTCTGTAAGACGAAAAGCTTGATAGCACGCAGAGACTAACGTCGTCTTCTGCGCCCTTCGTCAACCGTGGCCGACAAGCCTGTTGACACGCGGAGATTTACGTCATCTTACGCGCTCACATGATCTGTCATACTCACAATTGACTCACTCTGACGGGCGGAAATACCCGAGTGGTTATCCGTATAAGCATTCTTTTTTGTTGTCTCTAAAACGAAAAGCCTGATAACACGCAGAGACTAACATCGTCTTCTGCGCCCTTCGTCAATCGCGGCCGACAAGCCCGTTGACACGCGGAGATTTACGTCATCTTCCGCGCTCACAAGATCTGTAATACTGACATTTAAGTCCCGTTGACGGGCGGAAATACCCGAGTGGTCATCCGTATAAACATTCTTTTTTGCTGTCTGTAAGACGAAAAGCCTGATAGCACGCAGAGACTAACGTCGCCTCCTGTGCCCTTCGTCAATCGCAGCCGACAAGCCCGTTTACACGCGGAGATTAACGTCATCCTCCACGCTCACCAGATCTGTCAAAGTGACATTTGAGTCATGTTGACGGGCGGAAATACGCGAGTGGTTATCCGTATAAACATTCTTTTTTGCTGTCTGTAAGACGAAAAGCCTGATAGCACGCAAAGACTAACGTCGTATTTTGTGCCCTTCGTCAATCGCGGCCGACAAGCCCGTTGACACGCGGAGATTTACGTCATCTTCCGCGCTCACAAGATCTGTCATACTCACATTTGAGTCACGCTGATGAGCGGAAATACCCGAGTGGTTATCCGTATAAACATTATTTTTGCTGTCTGTAAGACGAAAAGCCTAATAGCACGCAGAGACTAACGTCGTCTTCTGCGCCCTTCGTTAATCGCGGCCGACAAGCCCGTTGACACGCGGAGATTTACGTCATCTTCCGCGATCACAAGATCTGTCATACTCACATTTGAGTCACGCTGACGGGGGGAAATACCCGAGTGGTATCCGTATAAACATTCTTTTTTTGCTGTCTGTAAGACGAAAAGCCTGATAGCACGTAGAGACTAACGTCGTCTTTCTACGCCCTTCGTCAATCGTGGCCGACAAAGCCCGTTGACACGCGGAGATTTACGTCATCTTCCGCGCCCACAAGATCTGTCTTACTTAAATTTGAGTCACGCTGACGGGCGGAAATACCCGAGTGGTTATCCGTATAAACATTCTTTTTTGCTGTCTGTAAGATGAAAAGCTTGATAGCACGCAGAGACTAACGTCGTCTTGTGCGCCCTTCGTCAATCGCGACCGACAAGCCCGTTGACACGCGGAGATTTACGTCATCTTCCGCGCTCACAAGCTCTGTCATACTGACATTTGAGTCACGCTGACGGGCGGAAATACCCGAGTGGTTATCCGTATAAACATTCTTTTTTGCTGTCTGTAAGACGAAAAGCCTGATAGCACGCAGAGACTAACGTCGTCTCCTGCGCCCTTCGTCAATCGCAGCCGACAAGCCCGTTTACACGCGGAGATTTACGTCATCTTCCGCGCTCACATGATCTGTGATACTCACAATTGAGTCACGTTGACGGGCGGAAATACACGAGTGGTTATCCGTATAAGCATTCTTTTTTGTTGTCTCTAAGACGAAAAGCCTGATAGCAGGCAGAGACTAACATCGTCTTCTGCGCCCTTCGTCAATCGCGGCCGACAAGCCCGTTGACACGCGGAGATTTACGTCATCTTCCGCGCTCACAAGATCCGTCATACTCACATTTGAGTCACGCTGACGGGCGGAAATACCCGAGTGGTTATCCGTATAAACATTATTTTTTGCTGTCTGTAAGATGAAAATCTTGATAGCACGCAGAGACTAACGTCGTCTTCTGCGCCCTTAGTCAATCGCGACCGACAAGCCCGTTGACACGCGGAGATTTACGTCATCTTCCGCGCTCACAAGATCTGTCATACTCACATTTGAGTCACGTTGATGAGCGGAAATACCCGAGTGGTCATCCGTATAAACATTCTTTTTTGCTGTCTGTAAGACTAAAAGCCTGATAGCACGCAGAGACTAACGTCGTGTCCTGCGCCCTTCGTCAATCGCAGCCGACAAGCCCGTTTACACGCGGAGATTTACGTCATCTTCCGCGCTCACAAGATCTGTAATACTGACATTTAAGTCCCGCTGACGGGCGGAAATACCCGAGTGGTTATCCGTATAAACATTCTTTTTTGCTGTCTGTAAGACGAAAAGCCTGATAGCACGTAGAGACTAACGTCGTCTTCTACGCCCTTCGTCAATCGTGGCCGACAAGCCCGTTGACACGCGGAGATTTTACGTCATCCTTCCGCGCTCACAAGATCTGTCATACTCACATTTGAGTCACGCTGATGAGCGGAAATACCCGAGTGGTTATCCGTATAAACATTATTTTTGCTGTCTGTAAAGACGAAAAAGCCTAATAGCACGCAGAGACTAATGTCGTATTCTGCGCCCTTCGTCAATCGCGGCCGACAAGCCCGTTGACACGCGGAGATTTACGTCATCTTCCACGATCACAAGATCTGTCATACTCACATTTGAGTCACGCTGACGGGCGGAAATACCCGAGTGGTTATCCGTATAAACTTTCTTTTTTGCTGTCTGTAAGACGAAAAGCTTGATAGCACGCAGAGACTAACGTCGTCTTCTGCGCCCTTCGTCAACCGTGGCCGACAAGCCTGTTGACACGCGGAGATTTACGTCATCTTACGCGCTCACATGATCTGTCATACTCACAATTGACTCACTCTGACGGGCGGAAATACCCGAGTGGTTATCCGTATAAGCATTCTTTTTTGTTGTCTCTAAAACGAAAAGCCTGATAACACGCAGAGACTAACATCGTCTTCTGCGCCCTTCGTCAATCGCGGCCGACAAGCCCGTTGACACGCGGAGATTTACGTCATCTTCCGCGCTCACAAGATCTGTAATACTGACATTTAAGTCCCGTTGACGGGCGGAAATACCCGAGTGGTCATCCGTATAAACATTCTTTTTTGCTGTCTGTAAGACGAAAAGCCTGATAGCACGCAGAGACTAACGTCGCCTCCTGTGCCCTTCGTCAATCGCAGCCGACAAGCCCGTTTACACGCGGAGATTAACGTCATCCTCCACGCTCACCAGATCTGTCAAAGTGACATTTGAGTCATGTTGACGGGCGGAAATACGCGAGTGGTTATCCGTATAAACATTCTTTTTTGCTGTCTGTAAGACGAAAAGCCTGATAGCACGCAAAGACTAACGTCGTATTTTGTGCCCTTCGTCAATCGCGGCCGACAAGCCCGTTGACACGCGGAGATTTACGTCATCTTCCGCGCTCACAAGATCTGTCATACTCACATTTGAGTCACGCTGATGAGCGGAAATACCCGAGTGGTTATCCGTATAAACATTATTTTTGCTGTCTGTAAGACGAAAAGCCTAATAGCACGCAGAGACTAACGTCGTCTTCTGCGCCCTTCGTTAATCGCGGCCGACAAGCCCGTTGACACGCGGAGATTTACGTCATCTTCCGCGATCACAAGATCTGTCATACTCACATTTGAGTCACGCTGACGGGCGGAATACCCGAGTGGTTATCCGTATAAACATTCTTTTTTGCTGTCTGTAAGACGCACCGCCTGATAGCACGTAGAGACTAACGTCGTCTTCTACGCCCTTCATCAATCGTGGCCGACAAGCCCGTTGACACGCGGAGATTTACGTCATCTTCCGCGCCCACAAGATCTGTCTTACTTAA
>NC_038248.2:29138449-29139214 GCF_000004515.6 Glycine max | reverse complement strand
GTCGTCTCCTACGCCCTTCGTCAATCGCAGCCGACAAGCCCGTTTACACGCGGAGATTTACGTCATCCTCCACGCTCACAAGATCTGTCAAAGTGACATTTGAGTCATGTTGACGGGCGAAAATACGCGAGTGGTTATCCGTATAAACATTCTTTTTTACTGTCTGTAAGACGAAAAGCCTGATAGCACGCAAAGACTAACGTCGTATTTTGTGCCCTTCGTCAATCGCGGCCGACAAGCCCGTTGACACGCGGAGATTTACGTCATCTTCCGCGCTCACAAAATCTATCATACTCACATTTGAGTCACGCTGATGAGCGGAAATACCCGAGTGGTTATCCGTATAAACATTATTTTTGCTGTCTGTTAAACGAAAAGCCTAATAGCACGCAGAGACTAACGTCGTCTTCTACGCCCTTCGTCAATCGCGGCCGACAAGCCCGTTGACACGCGGAGATTTACGTCATCTTCCGCGATCACAAGATCTGTCATACTCACATTTGAGTCACGCTGACGGGCGGAAATACCCGAGTGGTTATCCGTATAAACATTCTTTTTTGCTGTCTGTAAGACGAAAAGCCTGATAGCACGTAGAGACTAACATCGTCTTCTACGCCCTTCGTCAATCGTGGCCGACAAGCCCGTTGACACGCGGAGATTTACGTCATCTTCCGCGCCCACAAGATCTGTCATAGTGACATTTGAGTCATGTTGATGGGCGGAAATACGCGAGTGGTTATCCGTATAAACATTCTTTTTGCTGTC
>NC_038248.2:29135876-29137908 GCF_000004515.6 Glycine max | reverse complement strand
ATAAGCTTTCTTTTTTGCTCTCTGTAAGACGAAAAGCCTGATAGCACGCAGAGACTAACGTTCTCTTCTGCGCCCTTCGTCAATCGTGGCCGACAAGCCCGTTGACACGCGGAGATTTACGTCATCTTTCGCGCTCACAAGATCTGTCATACTCACATTTGAGTCACGCTGACGGGCGGAAATACCCGAGTGGTTATCCGTATAAGCTTTCTTTTTTGCTCTCTGTAAGACAAAAAGCCTGATAGCACGCAGAGACTAACGTTCTCTTCTGCGCCCTTCGTCAATCACGGCCGACAAGCCTGTTGACACGCGAAGATTTACGTCATCTTCCGCGCTAACAAGATCTGTCATACTGACATTTGAGTCACGCTGACGGGCGGAAATACCCGAGTGGTTATCCGTATAAACATTCTTTTTTGCTCTCTGTAAGACGAAAAGTCTGATAGCACGCAGAGACTAACGTCGTCTTCTGCGCCCTTCGTCAATCGCGGTCGACAAGCCTGTTGACACGCGAAGATTTACGTCATCTTCCGCGCTCACAAGATCTGTCATACTCACATTTGAGTCACGCTGACGGACGGAAATACCCGAGTGGTTATCCGTATAAACATTGTTTTTTACTCTCTGTAAGACGAAAAGCCTGATAGCACACAGAGACTAACGTTCTCTTTTGCGCCCTTCGTCAATCGCGGCCGACAAGCCCGTTGACATGCGGAGATTTACGTCATCTTCCACGCTCACAAGATCTGTCATACTGACATTTGAGTCACGCTGACGGGCGGAAATACCTGAGTGGTTATCCGTATAAACATTCTTTTTTGCTGTCTGTAAGATGAAAAGCTTGATAGCACGCAGAGACTAACGTCGTCTTCTGCGCCCTTCGTCAATCGCGGCCGACAAGCCCGTTGACACGCGGAGATTTACGTCATCTTCCGCGCTTACAAGATCTGTCATACTGACATTTGAGTCACGCTGACAGGCGGAAATACCCTTGTGGTTATCCGAATAAACATTCTTTTTTGCTGTCTGTAAGACGAAAAGCCTGATAGAACGCAGAGACTAACGTCGTCTTCTGTGCCCTTCGTCAATCGCGGACGACAAGCCTGTTGACACGCGGAGATTTACGTCATGTTCCGCGCTCACAAGATCTGTCATACTCACATTTGAGTCACGCTGACGGGCGGAAATACCCGAGTTGTTATCCGTATAAACATTCTTTTTTGCTGCCTGTAAGACGAAAAGCCTGATAGCACACAGAGACTAGGGTCGTCTTTTGCGCCCTTCGTCCATCGCGGCCGACAAGCCCGTTGACACGCGGAGATTTACGTCATTTTCCACGCTCACAAGATCTGTCATACTCACATTTGAGTCACGCTGACGAGCGGAAATATCCGAGTGGTTATCTGTATAAACATTCTTTTTTGTGGTCTGTAAAACGAAAAGCCTGATAGCACACAGAGACTAACGTCCTCTTTTGCGCCCTTCGTCAATCGCAGCCGACAAGCCCGTTGACACGCGGAGATTTACGTCATCTTCCGCGCTCACAAGATCTGTCATACTGACATTTGAGTCACGCTGACGGGCGGAAATACCCGAGTGGTTATCCGTATAAACATTCTTTTTTGCTGCCTGTAAGACGTAAAGCCTGATAACACGCAGAGACTAGCGTCGTCTTTTGCGCCCTACGTCAATCGCGGCCGAAATGCCCGTTGACACGCGGATATTTACGTCATCTTCCGCGCTAACAAGATCTGCCATACTGACATTTGAGTCACACTGACGGGCGGAAATACGCGAGTGGTTATCCGTATAAACATTCTTTTTAGCTATCCATAAGACGAAAAGCCTGATAGCACGCAGAGACTAACGTCGTCTTCTGCGCCCTTCGTCAATCGCGGCCGACAAGCCTGTTGACACGCGGAGATTTACGTCATCTTCCGCGCTCACAAGATCTGTCATACTGACATTTGAGTCACGCTGACGGGCGGAAATACCCAAGTGGTTATCGGTAAAAACATTCTTTTTTGCTCTC
>NC_038248.2:29134445-29135730 GCF_000004515.6 Glycine max | reverse complement strand
CTGACGGGCGGAAATACCCGACTGGTTATCCGTATAAACATTCTTTTTTACTCTCTTGTAAGACGAAAAGCCTGATAGCACGCAGAGACTAACGTTCGTCTTTTGCGCCCTTCGTCAATCGCGGCCGACAAGCCCGTTGACACGCGGAGATTTACGTCATCTTCCGCGCTTCACAAGATCTGTCATACTGACATTTGAGTCACGCTGACGGACGGAAATACCCGAGTGGTTATCCGTATAAACATTCTTTTTTGCTGTCTGTAAGACGAAAAGCCTGATAGCACGCAGAGACTAACGTCGTCTTCTGCGCCCTTCGTCAATCGCGGCCGACAAGCCTGTTGACACGCGGAGATTTACGTCATCTTCCGCGCTCACAAGATCTGTCATACTGACATTTGAGTCACGCTGACGGGCGGAAATACCCGAGTGGTTATCCGTATAAACATTCTTTTTTGCTGCCTGTAAGACGTAAAGCCTGATAGCACGCAGAGACTAGCGTCGTCTTTTGCGCCCTTCGTCAATCGCGGCCGACAAGCCCGTTGACACGCGGAGATTTACGTCATCTTCCGCGCTCACAAGATCTGTCATACTCACATTTGAGTCACGCTGACGAGCGGAAATATCTGAGTGGTTATCCGTATAAACATTCATTTTTGCGGTCTGTAAAACGAAAAGCGTGATAGCACGCAGAGACTAACGTCGTCTTCTGCGCCCTTCGTCAATCGCCACCGACAAACCCGTTGACAACAAGAGATTTACGTCATCTTCCGCGCTCACAAGATCTGTCATATTGACATTTGAGTCACGCTGACGGGCGGAAATACCCGAGTGGTTATCGGTAAAAACATTCTTTTTTGCTCTCTGTAAGACGAAAAGCCTGATAGCACGCAGAGACTAACGTCGTCTTCTGCGCCCTTCGTCGATCGCAGCCGACAAGCCCGTTGACACGCGGAGATTTACGTCATCTTTCGCGCTCACAAGATCTGTCATATTGACATTTGAGTCACGCTGACGGGCGGAAATACGCGACTTGTTATCCGTATAAACATTCTTTTTTGTTGTCTGTAAGACGAAAAGCCTGATAGCACGCAGAGACTAACGTCGTCTTCTGCGCCCTTCATCAATCGCGGTCGACAAGCCCGTTGACACGCGAAGATTTACGTCATCTTCCGCGCTCACAAGATCTGTCATACTCACATTTGAGTCACACTGACGGACGGAAATACCCGAGTGGTTATCCGTATAAACATTCTTTTTTACTCTCTGTAAGACGAAAAGCCTAATA
>NC_038248.2:29130156-29131197 GCF_000004515.6 Glycine max | reverse complement strand
CGTTTTTTTTGGGGGACCTATAGAATACTCCAGTTAAGCTTTTAGAGGATCATCGGCCCATGACGTGTCATACTCACATTTGAGTCACGCTGTCCGGCGGAAATACCCGAGTGGTTATCCGTACAAACATTCTTTTTTGATATCTGTAAAACGAAAAGCCTTATAGCACGCAGAGACTAACGTCATCTTCTGCGCCATTCGTCAATCGCGGCCGACAAGCCCGTTGACACCCGTAGATTTACGTCATCTTCCGTGCTCACAAGATCTGTCATACTGACATTTGAGTCACGCTGACAGGCGGATATACCCGAGTGATTATCCGTATAAACATTCTTTTTTGCTGTCTGTAAGACGAAAAGCCTGATAGCACGCAGAGACTAACGTCGTCTTCTGAGCCCTTCGTCAATCGCGGCCGACAAGCCCGTTGACACGCAGAGAATTACGTCATCTTCGGCGCTCACAAGATCTGTCATACTGACATTTAAGTCATGCTGACGGGCGGAAATACCCGAGTGGTTATCCGTATAAACATTCTTTTTTGCTGTCTGTATGACAAAAAGCCTGATAGCACGCGGAGACAAACGTCGTCTTCTGCGCCCTTCGTCAACCGCGGCTGAGAAGCCCGTTGACACGCAGAAATTTACGTCATCTTCCGCGCACACAAGATCTGTCATACTGACATTTGAGTCATGCTGACGGGCGGAAATACCCGAGTGGTTATCCGTATAAACATTCTTTTTTGCTGTCTGTAAGATGAAAAGCCTGATTGCACGCAGAGACTAACGTTCTCTTCTGCGCCCTTCGTCAATCGCGGCCGACAAGCCCGTTGACACCCAGAGATTTACGTCATCTTCCGCGCTCACAAGATCTGTCATACTGACATTTGAGTCACGCTGACGGGCGGAAATACCAGAGTGGTTATCCGTATAAACATTCTTTTTTGCTGTCTGTAAGACGAAAAGCCTGATAGCACGCAGAGACTAACGTCATCTTCTGCACCCTTCGTCAATCGCGGCCGACAAGCCCGTTGACACGCGGAGA
>NC_038248.2:29126791-29128641 GCF_000004515.6 Glycine max | reverse complement strand
ACTAACGTTCTCTTTTGCGCCCTTCGTCAATCGCGGCAGATAAGCCCGTTGACACGCGGAGATTTACGTCATCTTCCGCGCTCACAAGATCTGTCATACTGACATTTGAGTCACGCTGACGGACGGAAATACCCGAGTGGTTATCCATATAAACATTCTTTTTTGCTGTCTGTAAGACGAAAAGCCTGATAGCACGCAGAGACTAACGTCGTCTTCTGCGCCCTTCATCAATCGCGGCCGACAAGCCTGTTGACACGCGGAGATTTACGTCATCTTCCGTGCTCACAAGATCTGTCATTCTGACATTTGAGTCACGCTGACGGGCGGAAGTACCCGAGTGGTTATCCGTATAAACATTCTTTTTTGCTGCCTGTAAGACGTAAAGCCTGATAGCACGCAGAGACTAGCGTCGTCTTTTGCGCCCTTCGTCAATCGTGGCCGACAAGCCCGTTGACACGCGGAGATTTACGTCATCTTCCGCGCTCACAAGATCTGTCATACTCACATTTGAGTCACGCTGACGAGCGGAAATATCTGAGTGGTTATCTGTATAAACATTCATTTTTGCGGTCTGTAAAACGAAAAGCGTGATAGAACGCAGAGACTAACGTCGTCTTCTGCGCCCTTCGTCAATCGCCACCGACAAACCCGTTGACAACAAGAGATTTACGTCATCTTCCGCGCTCACAAGATCTGTCATATTGACATTTGAGTCACGCTGACGGGCGGAAATACCCGAGTGGTTATCGGTAAAAACATTCTTTTTTGCTCTCTGTAAGACGAAAAGCCTGATAGCACGCAGAGACTAACGTCGTCTTCTGCGCCCTTCGTCGATCGCAGCCGACAAGCCCGTTGACACGCGGAGATTTACGTCATCTTTCGCGCTCACAAGATCTGTCATATTGACATTTGAGTCACGCTGACGGGCGGGAAATACGCGACTTGGTTATCCGTATAAACATTCTTTTTTGTTGTCTGTAAGACGAAAAGCCTGATAGCACGCAGAGACTAACGTCGTCTTCTGCGCCCTTCGTCAATCGCGGTCGACAAGCCCGTTGACACGCGAAGATTTACGTCATCTTCCGCGCTCACAAGATCTGTCATACTCACATTTGAGTCCAGCTGACGGACGGGAATACCCGAGTGGTTATCCGTATAACATTCCTTTTTACTCTCTGTAAGACGAAAAGCCTAATAGCACGCAGAGACTAACGTTCTCTTTTGCGCCCTTCGTCAATCGCGGCCGACAAGCCCGTTGACACGCGGAGATTTACGTCATCTTCCGCGCTCACAAGATCTGTCATACTGACATTTGAGTCATGCTGACGGGCGGAAATACCCGAGTGGTTATCCGTATAAACATTCTTTTTTGCTGTCTGTAAGATGAAAAGCCTGATTGCACACAGAGACTAACGTTCTCTTTTGCGCCCTTCGTCAATCGCGGCCGACAAGCCCGTTGACACCCGGAGATTTACGTCATCTTCCGCGCTCACAAGATCTGTCATACTGACATTTGAGTCACGCTGACGGGCGGAAATACCAGAGTGGTTATTCGTATAAACATTCTTTTTTGCTGTCTGTAAGATGAAAAGCCTGATAGCACGCAGAGACTAACGTCATCTTCTGCACCCTTCGTCAATCGCGGCCGACAAGCCCGTTGACACGCGGAGATTTACGTCATCTTCCGCGCTCACAAGATCTGTCATACTGACATTTGAGTCATGCTGACGGGCGGAAATACCCGAGTGGTTATCCGTATAAACATTCTTTTTTGCTGTCTGTTTGACGAAAATCCTGATAGCACGCAGAGACTAACGTTCTCTTATGCGCCCTTCGTCAATCGCGGCCGA
>NC_038248.2:29125180-29126530 GCF_000004515.6 Glycine max | reverse complement strand
CCTGATAGCACGCAGAGACTAACGTCGTCTTCTGCGCCCTTCGTCGATCGCAGCCGACAAGCCCGTTGACACGCGGAGATTTACGTCATCTTTCGCGCTCACAAGATCTGTCATATTGACATTTGAGTCACGCTGACGGGCGGAAATACGCGACTGGTTATCCGTATAAACATTCTTTTTTGTTGTCTGTAAGACGAAAATCCTGATAGCACGTAGAGACTAACGTTCTCTTTTGCGCCCTTCGTCAATCGCGGCCGACAAGCCCGTTGACACGCGGAGATTTACGTCATCTTCCGCGCTCACAAGATCTGTCATACTGACATTTGAGTCATGCTGACGGGCGGAAATACCCGAGTGGTTATCCGTATAAACATTCTTTTTTGCTGTCTGTAAGATGAAAAGCCTGATTGCACATAGAGACTAACGTTCTCTTTTGCGCCCTTCGTCAATCGCGGCCGACAAGCCCGTTGACACCCAGAGATTTACGTCATCATCCGCGCTCAAAAGATCTGTCATACTGACATTTGTGTCACGCTGACGGGCGGAAATACCAGAGTGGTTATTCGTATAAACTTTCTTTTTTGCTGTCTGTAAGATGACAAGCCTGATAGCACGCAGAGACTAACGTCATCTTCTGCACCCTTCGTCAATCGCGGCCGACAAGCCCGTTGACACGCGGAGAATTACGTCATCTTCCGCGCTCACAAGATCTGTCATACTGACATTTGAGTCATGCTGACGGGCGGAAATACCCGAGTGGTTATCCGTATAAACATTCTTTTTTGCTATCTGTAAGACAAAAAGCCTGATAGCACGCGGAGACAAACGTCGTCTTCTGCGCCCTTCGTCAATCGCGGCCGACAAGCCCGTTGACACCTGGAGATTTACGTCATCTTCCGTGCTCACAAGATCTGTCATACTCACATTTGAGTCACGCTGACCGGCGGAAATACCCGAGTGGTTATCCGTACAAACATTCTTTTTTGATATCTGTAAAACGAAAAGCCTGATAGCACGCAGAGACTAACGTCATCTTCTGCGCCATTCGTCAATCGCGGCCGACAGCCCGTTGACACCCGAAGATTTACGTCATCTTCCGTGCTCACAAGATCTGTCATACTGACATTTGAGTCACGCTGACAGGCGGATATACCCGAGTGATTATCCGTATAAACATTCTTTTTTGCTGTCTGTAAGACGAAAAGCCTGATAGCACGCAGAGACTAACGTCGTGTTCTGAGCCCTTCGTCAATCGCGGCCGACAAGCCCGTTGACACGCAGAGAATTACGTCATCTTCGGCGCTCACAAGATCTGTCATACTGACATTTGAGTCATGCTGACGGGCGGAA
>NC_038248.2:29121404-29125080 GCF_000004515.6 Glycine max | reverse complement strand
AAAGCGCGCGAGTTGGAGCCGTACTAAGAGCAGTATCCCATCCTTCGTCAATCGCGGCCGACAAGCCCGTTGACACCTGGAGATTTACGTCATCTTCCGTGCTCACAATATCTGTCATACTCACATTTGAGTCACGCTGTCCGGCGGAAATACCCGAGTGGTTATCCGTACAAACATTCTTTTTTGATATCTGTAAAACGAAAAGCCTTATAGCACGCAGAGACTAACGTCATCTTCTGCGCCATTCGTCAATCGCGGCCGACAAGCCCGTTGACACCCGTAGATTTACGTCATCTTCCGTGCTCACAAGATCTGTCATACTGACATTTGAGTCACGCTGACAGGCGGATATACCCGAGTGATTATCCGTATAACATTCTTTTTTGTTGTCTGTAAGACGAAAAGCCTGATAGCACGTAGAGACTAACGTCGTCTTCTGAGCCCTTCGTCAATCGCGGCCGACAAGCCCGTTGACACGCAGAGAATTACGTCATCTTCGGCGCTCACAAGATCTGTCATACTGACATTTGAGTCATGCTGACGGGCGGAAATACCCGAGTGGTTATCCGTATAAACATTCTTTTTTGTTGTCTGTATGACAAAAAGCCTGATAGCACGCGGAGACAAACGTCGTCTTCTGCGCCCTTCGTCAACCGCGGCTGAGAAGCCCGTTGACACGCAGAAATTTACGTCATCTTCCGCGCTCACAAGATCTGTCATACTCACATTTGAGTCACACTGACGGGCGGAAATACCCGAGTCGTTATCCGTACAAATATTATTTTTTGATGTTTGTAAGACGAAAAGCCTGATAGCACGCAGAGACTAACGTCATCTTCTGCGCCCTTCGTCAATCGCGGCCGACAAGCCCGTTTGCACGCGGAGATTTACGTCATCTTCCGCGCTCACAAGATCTGTCATACTCACATTTGAGTCACGTTGACGATCGGAAATACCCGAGTGGTTATCCGTAAAAACATTCTTTTTTGCTGTCTGTAAGACGAAAAGCCTGATAGCACGCGGAGACAAACGTCGTCTTCTGCGCCCTTTGTCAATCGCGGCCGACAAGCCCGTTGACACCTGGAGATTTACGTCATCTTCCGCGCTCACAAGATCTGTCATACTCACATTTGAGTCACGCTGACCGGCAGAAATACCCGAGTGGTTATCCGTACAAACATTCTTTTTTGATGTCTGTAAGACGAAAAGCCTGATAGCACGCAGAGACTAACGTCATCTTCTGCGCCCTTCGTCAATCGCGGCCGACACGCCCGTTGACACGCGGAGAATTACGTCATCTTCGGCGCTCACAAGATCTGTCATACTGACATTTGAGTCATGCTGACGGGCGGAAATACCCGAGTGGTTATCCGTATAAACATTCTTTTTTGCTGTCTGTAAGACAAAAAGCCTGATAGCACGCGGAGACAAACGTAGTCTTCGGCATCCTTCGTCAATCGCGGCCGACAAGCCCGTTGACACCTGGAGATTTACGTCATCTTCCGTGCTCACAATATCTGTCATACTCACATTTGAGTCACGCTGTCCGGCGGAAATACCCGAGTGGTTATCCGTACAAACATTCTTTTTTGATATCTGTAAAACGAAAAGCCTTATAGCACGCAGAGACTAACGTCATCTTCTGCGCCATTCGTCAATCGCGGCCGACAAGCCCGTTGACACCCGTAGATTTACGTCATCTTCCGTGCTCACAAGATCTGTCATACTGACATTTGAGTCACGCTGACAGGCGGATATACCCGAGTGATTATCCGTATAACATTCTTTTTTGTTGTCTGTAAGACGAAAAGCCTGATAGCACGTAGAGACTAACGTCGTCTTCTGAGCCCTTCGTCAATCGCGGCCGACAAGCCCGTTGACACGCAGAGAATTACGTCATCTTCGGCGCTCACAAGATCTGTCATACTGACATTTGAGTCATGCTGACGGGCGGAAATACCCGAGTGGTTATCCGTATAAACATTCTTTTTTGTTGTCTGTATGACAAAAAGCCTGATAGCACGCGGAGACAAACGTCGTCTTCTGCGCCCTTCGTCAACCGCGGCTGAGAAGCCCGTTGACACGCAGAAATTTACGTCATCTTCCGCGCTCACAAGATCTGTCATACTCACATTTGAGTCACACTGACGGGCGGAAATACCCGAGTCGTTATCCGTACAAATATTATTTTTTGATGTTTGTAGACGAAAAGCCTGATAGCACGCAGAGACTAACGTCATCTTCTGCGCCCTTCGTCAATCGCGGCGGACAGCCCGTTTGCACGCGGAGATTTACGTCATCTTCGCGCTCACAGATCTGTCATACTCACATTTGAGTCACGTTGACGATCGGAAATACCCGAGTGGTTATCCGTATAAACATTCTTTTTTGCTGTCTGTAAGACGAAAAGCCTGATAGCACGCGGAGACAAACGTCGTCTTCTGCGCCCTTCGTCAATCGCGGCCGACAAGCCCGTTGACACCTGGAGATTTACGTCATCTTCCGCGCTCACAAGATCTGTCATACTGACATTTGAGTCATGCTGACGGGCGGAAATACCCGAGTGGTTATCCGTATAAACATTCTTTTTTGCTGTCTGTAAGAAAAAAAGCCTGATAGCACGCGGAGACAAACGTCGTCTTCTGCGCCCTTCGTCAATCGCGGCCGACAAGCCCGTTGACACGCAGAAATTTATGTCATCTTCCGCGCTCACAAGATCTGTCATACTCACATTTGAGTCACGCTGACGGGCGGAAATACCCGAGTCGTTATCCGTACAAATATTATTTTTGATTGTTTGTAAGACGAAAAGCCTGATAGCACGCAGAGACTAACGTCATCTTCTGCGCCCTTTCGTCAATCGCGGCCGACAAGCCCGTGTGCACGCGGAGATTTACGTCATCTTCGGCGCTCACAAGATATGTCATACTGACATCTGAGTCATGCTGACGGGCGGAAATACCCGAGTGGTTATCCGTATAAACATTCTTTTTTGCTGTCTGTATGACAAAAAGCCTGATAGCACGCGGAGACAAACGTCGTCTTCTGCGCCCTTCGTCAACCGCGGCTGAGAAGCCCGTTGACACGCAGAAATTTACGTCATCTTCCGCGCTCACAAGATCTGTCATACTGACATTTGAGTCATGCTGACGGGCGGAAATACCCGAGTGGTTATCCGTATAAACATTCTTTTTTGCTGTCTGTAAGATGAAAAGCCTGATTGCACACAGAGACTAACGTTCTCTTTTGCGCCCTTCGTCAATCGCGGCCGACAAGCCCGTTGACACCCAGAGATTTACGTCATCTTCCGCGCTCAAAAGATCTGTCATACTGACATTTGTGTCACGCTGACGGGCGGAAATACCAGAGTGGTTATTCGTATAAACATTCTTTTTTGCTGTCTGTAAGATGACAAGCCTGATAGCACGCAGAGACTAACGTCATCTTCTGCACCCTTCGTCAATCGCGGCCGACAAGCCCGTTGACACGCGGAGAATTACGTCATCTTCCGCGCTCACAAGATCTGTCATACTGACATTTGAGTCATGCTGACGGGCGGAAATACCCGAGTGGTTATCCGTATAAACATTCTTTTTTGCTATCTGTAAGACAAAAAGCCTGATAGCACGCGGAGACAAACGTCGTCTTCTGCGCCCTTCGTCAATCGCGGCCGATA
>NC_038248.2:29119540-29121304 GCF_000004515.6 Glycine max | reverse complement strand
AGACTAACGGCGCCACTCTTTGCCATTCGTCAATCGCGGCCGACAAGCCCGTTGACACCCGTAGATTTACGTCATCTTCCGTGCTCACAAGATCTGTCATACTGACATTTGAGTCACGCTGACAGGCGGATATACCCGAGTGATTATCCGTATAAACATTCTTTTTTGCTGTCTGTAAGACGAAAAGCCTGATAGCATGCAGAGACTAACGTTGTCTTCTGAGCCCTTCGTCAATCGCGGCCGACAAGCCCGTTGACACGCAGAGAATTACGTCATCTTCGGCGCTCACAAGATCTGTCATACTGACATTTGAGTCATGCTGACGGGCGGAAATACCCGAGTGGTTATCCGTATAAACATTCTTTTTTGCTGTCTGTATGACAAAAAGCCTGATAGCACGCGGAGACAAACGTCGTCTTCTGCGCCCTTCGTCAACCGCGGCTGAGAAGCCCGTTGACACGCAGAAATTTACGTCATCTTCCGCGCACACAAGATCTGTCATACTGACATTTGAGTCATGCTGACGGGCGGAAATACCCGAGTGGTTATCCGTATAAACATTCTTTTTTGCTGTCTGTAAGATGAAAAGCCTGATTGCACACAGAGACTAACGTTCTCTTTTGCGCCCTTCGTCAATCGCGGCCGACAAGCCCGTTGACACCCAGAGATTTACGTCATCTTCCGCGCTCAAAAGATCTGTCATACTGACATTTGTGTCACGCTGACGGGCGGAAATACCAGAGTGGTTATTCGTATATACATTCTTTTTTGCTGTCTGTAAGATGACAAGCCTGATAGCACGCAGAGACTAACGTCATCTTCTGCACCCTTCGTCAATCGCGGCCGACAAGCCCGTTGACACGCGGAGAATTACGTCATCTTCCGCGCTCACAAGATCTGTCATACTGACATTTGAGTCATGCTGACGGGCGGAAATACCCGAGTGGTTATTCGTATAAACATTCTTTTTTGCTATCTGTAAGACAAAAAGCCTGATAGCACGCGGAGACAAACGTCGTCTTCTGCGCCCTTCGTCAATCGCGGCCGATAAGCCCGTTGACACCTGAAGATTTAAGTCATCTTCCGTGCTCACAAGATCTGTCATACTCACATTTGAGTCACGCTGTCCGGCGGAAATACCCGAGTGGTTATCCGTACAAACATTCTTTTTTGATATCTGTAAAACGAAAAGCCTTATAGCACGCATAGACTAACGTCATCTTCTGCGCCATTCGTCAATCGCGGCCGACAAGCCCGTTGACACCCGTAGATTTACGTCATCTTCCGTGCTCACAAGATTTGTCATACTGACATTTGAGTCAAGCTGACAGGCGGAAATACCCGAGTGGTTATCCGTATAAACATTCTTTTTTGCTGTCTGTAAGACAAAAAGCCTGATAGCACGCGGAGACAAACGTAGTCTTCGGCATCCTTCGTCAATCGCGGCCGACAAGCCCGTTGACACCTGGAGATTTACGTCATCTTCCGTGCTCACAATATCTGTCATACTCACATTTGAGTCACGCTGTCCGGCGGAAATACCCGAGTGGTTATCCGTACAAACATTCTTTTTTGATATCTGTAAAACGAAAAGCCTTATAGCACGCAGAGACTAACGTCATCTTCTGCGCCATTCGTCAATCGCGGCCGACAAGCCCGTTGACACCCGTAGATTTACGTCATCTTCCGTGCTCCCAAGATCGGTCATACTGACATTTGAGTCACGCTGACAGGCGGAAATACCGGAGTGATTATCGGTATAAC
>NC_038248.2:29118611-29119440 GCF_000004515.6 Glycine max | reverse complement strand
TTCTGAGCCCTTCGTCAATCGCGGCCGACAAGCCCGTTGACACGCAGAGAATTACGTCATCTTCGGCGCTCACAAGATCTGTCATACTGACATTTGAGTCATGCTGACGGGCGGAAATACCCGAGTGGTTATCCGTATAAACATTCTTTTTTGTTGTCTGTATGACAAAAAGCCTGATAGCACGCGGAGACAAACGTCGTCTTCTGCGCCCTTCGTCAACCGCGGCTGAGAAGCCTGTTGACACGCAGAAATTTACGTCATCTTCCGCGCTCACAAGATCTGTCATACTCACATTTGAGTCACGCTGACGGGCGGAAATACCCGAGTCGTTATCCGTACAAATATTATTTTTTGATGTTTGTAAGACGAAAAGCCTGATAGCACGCAGAGACTAACGTCATCTTCTGCGCCCTTCGTCAATCGCGGCCGACAAGCCCGTTTGCACGCGGAGATTTACGTCATCTTCGGCGCTCACAAGATATGTCATACTGACATTTGAGTCATGCTGACGGGCGGAAATACCCGAGTGGTTATGCGTATAAACATTCTTTTTTGCTGTCTGTATGACAAAAAGCCTGATAGCACGCGGAGACAAACGTCGTCTTCTGCGCCCTTCGTCAATCGCGGCTGAGAAGCCCGTTGACACGCAGAAATTTACGTCATCTTCCGCGCTCACAAGATCTGTCATACTGACATTTTGAGTCATGCTGACGGGCGGAAATACCCGAGTGGTTATCCGTATAAACATTCTTTTTTGCTGTCTGTAGATGAAAGCCTGATAGCACCACGAGACTAACGTTCTTCTTTTGCGCCCCTTCGTCAATCGCGG
>NC_038248.2:29114863-29118511 GCF_000004515.6 Glycine max | reverse complement strand
GGAAATACCCGAGTGGTTATCCGTACAAACATTCTTTTTTGATATCTGTAAAACGAAAAGCCTTATAGCACGCATAGACTAACGTCATCTTCTGCGCCATTCGTCAATCGCGGCCGACAAGCCCGTTGACACCCGTAGATTTACGTCATCTTCCGTGCTCACAAGATCTGTCATACTGACATTTGAGTCACGCTGACAGGCGGAATATACCCGAGTGATTATCCGTATAAACATTCTTTTTTGCTGTCTGTAAGACGAAAAGCCTGATAGCACGCAGAGACTAACGTCGTGTTCTGAGCCCTTCGTCAATCGCGGCCGACAAGCCCGTTGACACGCAGAGAATTACGTCATCTTCGGCGCTCACAAGATCTGTCATACTGACATTTGAGTCATGCTGACGGGCGGAAATACCCGAGTGGTTATCCGTATAAACATTCTTTTTTGTTGTCTGTATGACAAAAAGCCTGATAGCACGCGGAGACAGACGTCGTCTTCTGCGCCCTTCGTCAACCGCGGCCGAGAAGCCCGTTGACACGCAGAAATTTACGTCATCTTCCGCGCTCACAAGATCTGTCATACTCACATTTGAGTCACGCTGTCCGGCGGAAATACCCGAGTGGTTATCCGTACAAACATTCTTTTTTGATATTTGTAAAACGAAAAGCCTTATAGCACGCAGAGACTAACGTCATCTTCTGTGCCATTCGTCAATCGCGGCCGACAAGCCCGTTGACACCCGTAGATTTACGTCATCTTCCGTGCTCACAAGATCTGTCATACTGACATTTGAGTCACGCTGACAGGCGGATATACCCGAGTGATTATCCGTATAACATTCTTTTTTGCTGTCTGTAAGACGAAAAGCCTGATAGCACGTAGAGACTAACGTCGTCTTCTGAGCCCTTCGTCAATCGCGGCCGACAAGCCCGTTGACACGCAGAGAATTACGTCATCTTCGGCGCTCACAAGATCTGTCATACTGACATTTGAGTCATGCTGACGGGCGGAAATACCCGAGTGGTTATCCGTATAAACATTCTTTTTTGTTGTCTGTATGACAAAAAGCCTGATAGCACGCGGAGACAAACGTCGTCTTCTGCGCCCTTCGTCAACCGCGGCTGAGAAGCCCGTTGACACGCAGAAATTTACGTCATCTTCCGCGCTCACAAGATCTGTCATACTCACATTTGAGTCACACTGACGGGCGGAAATACCCGAGTCGTTATCCGTACAAATATTATTTTTTGATGTTTGTAAGACGAAAAGCCTGATAGCACGCAGAGACTAACGTCATCTTCTGCGCCCTTCGTCAATCGCGGCCGACAAGCCCGTTTGCACGCGGAGATTTACGTCATCTTCCGCGCTCACAAGATCTGTCATACTCACATTTGAGTCACGTTGACGATCGGAAATACCCGAGTGGTTATCCGTATAAACATTCTTTTTTGCTGTCTGTAAGACGAAGAGCCTGATAGCACGCGGAGACAAACGTCGTCTTCTGCGCCCTTTGTCAATCGCGGCCGACAAGCCCGTTGAACCCTGGAGATTTACGTCATCTTCCGTGCTCACAAGATCTGTCATACTGACATTTGAGTCATGCTGACGGGCGGAAATACCCGAGTGGTTATCCGTATAAACATTCTTTTTTGCTGTCTGTAAGACAAAAAGCCTGATAGCACGCGGAGACAAACGTCGTCTTCTGCGCCCTTCGTCAACCGCGGCCGACAAGCCCGTTGACACGCAGAAATTTATGTCATCTGGCGAGCCTCAGGCTTACAGTGTTCGAGCGTTACGCAGTCACGCTGACGGGCGGAAATACCCGAGTCGTTATCCGTACAAATATTATTTTTTGATGTTTGTAAGACGAAAAGCCTGATAGCACGCAGAGACTAACGCAGTCTTCTACGCTTTTCGTCAATCGTGGCCGACAAGCCCGTTTGCACGCGGAGATTTACGTCATCTTCCGCGCTCACAAGATCTGTCATACTCACATTTGAGTCACGTTGACGATCGGAAATACCCGAGTGGTTATCCGTATAAACATTCTTTTTTGCTGTCTGTATGACAAAAAGCCTGATAGCACGCGGAGACAAACGTCGTCTTCTGCGCCCTTCGTCAACCGCGGCTGAGAAGCCCGTTGACACGCAGAAATTTACGTCATCTTCCGCGCTCACAAGATCTGTCATACTGACATTTGAGTCATGCTGACGGGCGGAAATACCCGAGTGGTTATCCGTATAAACATTCTTTTTTGCTATCTGTAAGATGACAAGCCTGATAGCACGCAGAGACTAACGTCATCTTCTGCACCCTTCGTCAATCGCGGCTGACAAGCCCGTTGACACGCGGAGAATTACGTCATCTTCCGCGCTCATAAGATCTGTCATACTGACATTTGAGTCATGCTGACGGGCGGAAATACCCGAGTGGTTATCCGTATAAACATTCTTTTTTGCTATCTGTAAGACAAAAAGCCTGATAGCACGCGGAGACAAACGTCGTCTTCTGCGCCCTTCGTCAATCGCGGCCGATAAGCCCGTTGACACCTGAAGATTTAAGTCATCTTCCGTGCTCACAAGATCTGTCATACTCACATTTGAGTCACGCTGTCCGGCGGAAATACCCGAGTGGTTATCCGTACAAACATTCTTTTTTGATATCTGTAAAACGAAAAGCCTTATAGCACGCATAGACTAACGTCATCTTCTGCGCCATTCGTCAATCGCGGCCGACAAGCCCGTTGACACCCGTAGATTTACGTCATCTTCCGTGCTCACAGGATCTGTCATACTGACATTTGAGTCACGCTGACAGGCGGATATACCCGAGTGATTATCCGTATAAACATTCTTTTTTGCTGTCTGTAAGACGAAAAGCCTGATAGCACGCAGAGACTAACGTCGTCTTCTGAGCCCTTCGTCAATCGCGGCCGACAAGCCCATTGACACGCAGAGAATTACGTCATCTTCGGCGCTCACAAGATCTGTCATACTCACATTTGAGTCACGTTGACGATCGGAAATACCCGAGTGGTTATCCGTATAAACATTCTTTTTTGCTGTCTGTAAGACGAAAAGCCTGATAGCACGCGGAGACAAACGTCGTCTTCTGCGCCCTTTGTCAATCGCGGCCGACAAGCCCGTTGACACGCGGAGATTTACGTCATCTTCCGCGCTCACAAGATCTGTCATACTCACATTTGAGTCACGCTGACCGGCGGAAATACCCGAGTGGTTATCCGTACAAACATTCTTTTTTGATGTCTGTAAGACGAAAAGCCTGATAGCACGCAGAGACTAACGTCATCTTCTGCGCCCTTCGTCAATCGCGGCCGACAAGCCCGTTGACACGCGGAGAATTACGTCATCTTCGGCGCTCACAAGATCTGTCATACTGACATTTGAGTCATGCTGACGGGCGGAAATACCCGAGTGGTTATCCGTATAAACATTCTTTTTTGCTGTCTGTATGACAAAAAGCCTGATAGCACGCGGAGACAAACGTCGTCTTCTGCGCCCTTCGTCAACCGCGGCTGAGAAGCCCGTTGACACGCAGAAATTTACGTCATCTTCCGCGCTCACAAGATCTGTCATACTCACATTTGAGTCACGCTGACGGGCGGAAATACCCGAGTCGTTATCCGTACAA
>NC_038248.2:29113365-29114346 GCF_000004515.6 Glycine max | reverse complement strand
CGTCATCTTCCGCGCTCACAAGATCTGTCATACTCACATTTGAGTCACGCTGACGGGCGGAAATACGAGTGGTTATCTGTATAAACATTAGTTTTTGCTGTCTGTAAGACAAAAAGCCTGATAGCACGCGGAGACAAACGTCGTCTTCTGCGCCCTTCGTCAATCGCGGCCGACAAGCCCGTTGACACGCGGAGATTTACGTCATCTTCCGCGCTCACAAGATCTGTCATACTAACTTTTGAGTCACGCTGACCGGCGGAAATACCCGAGTGGTTATCCGTACAAACATTCTTTTTTGATGTCTGTAAGACGAAAAGCCTGATAGCACGCAGAGACTAACGTCATCTTCTGCGCCCTTCGTCAATCGCGGCCGACAAGCCCGTTGACACATGGAGAATTACGTCATCTTCCGCGCTCACAAGATCTGTCATACTGACATTTGAGTCATGCTGACGGGCGGAAATACCCGAGTGGTTATCCGTATAAACATTCTTTTTTGCTGTCTGTAAGAAAAAAAGCCTGATAGCACGCGGAGAGAAACGTCGTCTTCTGCGCCCTTCGTCAATCGCGGCCGACAAGCCCGTTGACACCTGGAGATTTACGTCATCTTCCGTGCTCACAATATCTGTCATACTCACATTTGAGTCACGCTGTCCGGCGGAAATACCCGAGTGGTTATCCGTACAAACATTCTTTTTTGATATCTGTAAAACGAAAAGCCTTATAGCACGCAGAGACTAACGTCATCTTCTGCGCCATTCGTCAATCGCGGCCGACAAGCCCGTTGACACCCGTAGATTTACGTCATCTTCCGTGCTCACAAGATCTGTCATACTGACATTTGAGTCACGCTGACAGGCGGATATACCCGAGTGATTATCCGTATAAACATTCTTTTTTGCTGTCTGTAAGACGAAAAGCCTGATAGCACGCAGAGACTAACGTCGTGTTCTGAGCCCTTCGTCAATCGCGGCCGACAAT